>NC_136510.1:1307500-1487500 GCF_053919585.1 Euprymna scolopes | reverse complement strand
TATATATATATATATATATATATGAATAGTTAAAAATAGAATTAAAAAAGCTTTATGAAAAATTTAACTATTGGAATGATTGTTCAGGTAAAAATCTATGTATTAATACTGCAGTATCTTTAATGTACCTACACATGTCATGGTTTCCAGATTATAAATTATTCGATCGGGAGATCCTATATATTAAAAAGGAAGATAAACGGCGATAGCGTACTAAGAACATGAAATTTGTACCTAGATACGCTAATTTAATGTTCGTAGTATGTTATCACCTTTTATCCTCATTTTTAATCAAAAGGATCTTCTGATCATTGAAAATGCAATGTAAAAAAAATAAAAATAAAATGATACCGCTTTAGGGCCGTACGTGAAATTAAAATATACTCTGTTCCGTCTGCCTGCTTCCCAACGGACTACAACTTGGATGTCTTCAAGTCCAATGTTAACAAATTCCTAATAAACCGCCCCCTTAAGTAAACACTTCATCAAATCTCCACACTAACGTAATGTACTTGCACTAATCCTTATCCCTGAGTGGCTTCCGGGCCTTGATAAGTGGTGATCACTGTGTAAAAAAAAAAAAACCTTCTTGGTCTTCTGGTTAGGATCCACAATGTTTTATCTAAAGATAGTATAATGATGTTGTGGAGTTTCCATTATGTCGGGCATCCATACAATGGAAATATGTCACAGATTCCTATAAAAATATTGGAGATAAACCATAATAATCAGATATGTTCTGACACTACATTAATCAAATTACTTGGATAAATAATTTTACAGTTTTAACAAAAGGGCTACAATAATATTGCAGGGTTTCCATTCATACTGAACGTCCACAGAATGTCCAGCAGCAATATATTATGTATTAAAAATGCCACTTTGGAATTTCCACAAGTCCTGCTAGTATTTAATAAAACTATTAAATTACAACTTTATTCTTATTTATTGATAATACATCTTCAAACGTAAAAAAAAAATTGGAAAATCAACGTTGATGAGAACTTAAAATGTAGCCAAATACGTCACTGAAGAATATAAAATTTAATGGCGTAGTAATAGCTCGAATTATATTGGAGGGATGTGATGACTGATGAACAACCTTTTCGGCACAGAGGTCAATTATAGAATGTTTCTATTAACTCCTTTTGTTAAATATAGAAATCTTAATACCGAAGCAGAGAGGAAAAAAGTTTTTCTGGTAGACAAGGAAGATATAAAACATGACTGCCAAGTTTGAATTAAGTTGTTTTAAAAAAGTTCCATTCACGTCATTAAGTCAAATTGACTGGGAATTAAAGAAACTTGAAAAAAAAAAGAAAGATGTATTATCGAAATACAGGAAGTAAGTTTCGCCTAGTCTACGTGGATTGAACCAGGCACTAAAGGATTACCACTATTTTCTGTCTACTTCAGAAGAAATATTTGCTAAATTTAACGGAGCAAATTTTTTTTTTTTTTACAAGGTGGTCACCACTTATCAAGGCCCGGAAGCCATTCAGGGATAAGGGTTATTGCAAGTACAGTACGTTAGTGTGGATATTTAGAGTGTCTACTTAAGGGGGCGGTTCATCAGGAATTTGTTTACATTGGACTTGAAGACATCGAAGTTGTAGTCAGGAGGGAAGCAGGCAGACGGAACAAAGTTCCACAGGCGTGCAGTTCTAAGAAAGAAGCTTTGTTCATGGAATCCACGTTTTGATTTAAGCACAGATATAGAGTGGGGAAAGTTTTTGACTGTAGATTCAGCTAGACGGGTGTTTTTTGTAAAAGATTGGCGAGGGGGGGCAGAGATTGGAGTTCAGACAAGCACCTGCTATGGAAATAACGATAAAACAAAGATAGGCTTGCAACGTCTCTTCTGTGCGAGAGAGGTTGCAGGGAAGAGAAAAGGGCATCCCCCACTAAGCCACAAAGTCTATTTTGTACTCTGTCAAGGCAGGATAGGTTGTTTTTAGCAGCTCCTGCCC
The DNA here is from genome assembly GCF_053919585.1 of Euprymna scolopes. Classification (NCBI taxonomy): domain Eukaryota; kingdom Metazoa; phylum Mollusca; class Cephalopoda; order Sepiida; family Sepiolidae; genus Euprymna; species Euprymna scolopes. Next base: position 1,485,530 of record NC_136510.1, on the reverse strand, counting down.
AGATATGGCAGCAGTATTCCATCCTTGGACGTACTTGGCTTTTATATAGATAGAGAATTGCATCAGTAGTGAGATATCTTCTGGAGCGGTAGAAGGATCCCACCATCTTTCCAGCGACCTTGGCAACAAACTTGATGTACGTGTTCCATTTCAGATTAGGAGTGAAGGTCAAGCCCAGAAGCTTGTCAAAAAAAAGAGAGCCATCCATTTCAATTGATGCCAGAGCGTTGATGATGTAAAGATAGGAGTTTGGTTTTAGATGCATTAAAGGTAACCAGCCACGTCTTCCCCCACTGAACCACTCGTTCGAGATCAGAGGAGAGAGAATCAGAGAGAGCTTTGTCATTCACAGCCTTTGATGTGTTGCTGTAGATGGTCGTGTCATCAGCATAGATGTCAACGAATGATTTAAATATGTGTTTAGGGAGATCATTGATGTAGATCATGAAGAGAGTTGGGCCCAGGATGGACCCTTGAGGGATTCCAGCATTTTCAAAAGATTGTTTGCATATCTGCATATACGAGAAGTGATCAAAGTTAATTTGTATAAATACCAAGGTACAAATTAGGAATTCAGAGATTGCGTTGACCATTTTTCAACAAGTAATGAATGTTGGAAATTATCAATGTAAATATAGATTTCAAATGGAATTATGTTTAATACTGTGAAAATTGTAAGAGTTGTCTCCCTTGAATTAGCACAATTTTCTTTTTTGTGGACGTCGGTTGCCTTGTACAATGTGAATCCTATTTAATACAAACAAGGTATGTTCTATTTGATTCTTAACTTAAATAATTAAACATCAATGGACACATTGCTTAACGTATGTGGATTTGTCAGAACCTATGTATATGATATTCTAGTGATCAGTAAAAACGTCAAGCAATACAAGTCATATGTATACGTAATATTTAAGAGAAACCAAGACTATGGATTTTAACTGAACGAGGGAAAATACGACTTTTTCATGGAAAAAATTTGTTGCTAAAATTATAGAAAACATTGTAAAAAACAGTAAGTGTGATAAAAAATATGCCCGCTCTCCAAAACGTATCGTCACTGCAACGTTTTTTTTTTGTTTAGAAAATTAATACAATGTGTTTATTTGAAATATGCATAATTTGCAAGCGTCTCTTAATGAGTTATTAAAAAAAAGAAAAAAGAAAAGACTGTGTCCGGGCGACAGAATACTAAGAAGCGTTGAAACAATAAAAGATATTCTTATATAAGAATTATTATAGCTGAATGTCGAAATCACTGTAGCTACTTATTCTATTTCATACAGCATTAAAGCTTGCATATTACACATATTAGAAGACGAATCGCCAAAACCTCTGGCACATACGTCTCGTACATTGCTACCCGTAGAAAGAAGTTACTCAAATCGGTTATTATTTTTATAATCACCAAGTGTTGCAAACCAACTATAAAACACTGTTATCGATTTATGGATCCAAAAAAGGTTTACCGGCGTACATTGTAAATGGACTACAGAGATGGGGGTACCTCCCATCGTCAAAAAAATTAGTCATGCTGACAGATTATCTAGATGTATCCAAAAATATGCCGAACCCTTTGAAGACGTAGTGATTACCTATATACAAACTGGTGTAGAAGTAAAAAGTATACTGTATAATGCTATTAGGGAGCTTTTGGCAACACTCGAAGAAATAAAAGAAAAGACGATTTCTTAAAAACCATAGAAAGGAAATAAAAGAAAAAAAATCACTGACAAATCTTGATGAAGTAGTTATGTTTGGCGATCTCATGGTTATTTCTGCAGAATTACAGAAAAAAAAAATACTAAAAGAATTTCTTGTTGGTTACTTAGGTATTTCACAAACGAAAATCTCATGAGAAGTTGTTTGTATTAGACGAGAATGGACATATTGAAAATGCAGCGAAAATATGCAAATATGTTTGGGCAGTGAAGACACTAGTCGAAAGCTGACCGACCGTAGTTTAGGATCCACATTTTGTTGAAGCACTAGATGGTTTCTATTATCTCATAGTGATGGACAATCTCTCAAAATTGTAAGAAACATCAAAATGATAAGAAATCAACCATAGAAGTAACCATTAGTTTTTACATTAATTATTCGCACGATTCAAAGTCTTTGACTGTATTGCACCAGGCACTTTAACGCCTAGTGTTTAAAAGATTATATCAAACTTTTATTGTGGAGCATATTACGATCGCGCCATCCCATACAAGTAGCAATGGTGAAACAGAACGGTTTGCAGATACGTTTAAGAAAACATTTAATAAAGCGAGGGGTACATCTACCTAAAAAGTCATTCAAGAATTTTTGAAGGTATATAGAATGACCCTAAATAACAATGTTTCATATTCCATTGAAAATTGCATTGGAATCTACATTATGCACAGTAAGGCGCTGTGATCAGGTAGTGGTTGTGTAATCAATATAACTATCTGTTTCAAGGTTGTTATAGGAGTTACTCACCCAAAGGGCATTTAAACTTATAGATAACGTTGGTTCTTTCTAATGATTATAGGGTTGGTGAGGCATTGTTTTTTTACTACGTTTTGGGTCTTAAATTTTTTATAGTAAATAATGAATCTAATCTAATCGTCAGTTGGGGATGATTATCTGTTTGTAATATTTTGTATGGCTTTTTCTTGTAATTTAAAGTTTGGCTGTATTTGATTGCAGTAAAATATGTTGATAGAATTCAGGATGTGATGCTGTATGTTACTATTTGTGATGGTATTTTTTAAATTCTGAAGCGTTGATTTTATTTGTTGGTCGACAATATAATACGGAAATTCATTATCGATAAGGACTTGTTTGATAGTGTTTTTTTGTTTTTTTTAGTGGAGGAGATTAATTTTGCACGTTTTAGTAGGTCTTCATACCAGCAACCGAAGATTAAGTTAAATAAAGTAAAAAGTAAAAGAATCGTTTTTAGTATCGGAAAATATGCGCAATTGTTTTGATTCCAATATCTAAAAAACTTCCGATTTTTCCAATCCTGATTTCGATTAATCATTTCAACACTTATACAGGGTGACCCAAAAAAACAAAAAACAAAAGCTAAATGGAGGCCATCTAGAACATATGTTGTAGAACGAAGAAAAAAAGGCCAAAGATCCTAGTGTTTTGATGTGATGTTTTGAATATAATAAACTAGTTATCACCAAAGTTTCATTTCATTCGGATAAAACACTAAGAAACGGGGCCTAATTAGAGTTGGGTCCCATTTGTTATAGTTATATACAGACTGTTTTGCTGTATTAATACTGTTGATTAGGGATATAAAGATTATTGTTTATGGCTGAGGTTGTAACCCACTTGTTTGTCTCGATCGTCTGAGATTCTATCTACTGCACCATCTTCATTAATTTTGTGGAACACTTGGCTCCAATTGATATGAATGGCTCATATCGAGAAAAAACTCCCTGCTTCGACAAGCTTCTGGGTCTAACCTTCACTCCTGACCTGAAATGAAAGACATATCGAATCCGTTGCCAAAAACGTCCTAAAATGGAGTACTGTTGCTACATCTGATGAGGTACTGCTTAGAGAACCTATCCTGCCTTGATAGGGTTCAATACCAGCTTTGAAACCTACTAGGGGACAGCCTTTTTCTCCTCCCTACAACCTCTTGCCCAAAGAAGAAATATTGCGAGCCTGGCTCTGCTCTGTCGTTACTTTCATGGCAGGTACCCAACTGAGTTCTAATCTATGCCCCCCCCATTCTCTACATAACTTTCACATAAAGCACTCGTCTAACTACAACCACTATCAACAATTTCCCACACTCTCTATCTGTGCATAAATCTAAACACAAATTTCATGAATAAAGTTTCTTTCCTAGAACTGCCCGCCTATGGAACTTTTTCTGCTAGCCTGTTTCCCAACTAACTATAACATGGTCGTCTCCAAGTCCAATGTAAACAAGTTCTTGCTGAGCTATTCCCTTAAATTTCTACCATTAACGGTCACTATGCTGCTGCTTTAGTGACCACTGTACACTCATTAACCATTATCCTCGAATGGCTTTTGGACTTTGATAAGTGGTGACTTCCTTGTAAAAAAACTAAGGCAGATTATACTGTTTATATAAACAATATCAACTATCAAAATGTGTGCATGTCTACTAGTAAGTGTTGCATGTGCTTGTGTGAAGGTCTTCTCCAATTAATAAATTATTCGACTCGATTGAATGACTCTTCCACCAGGATTTCGCATCTTCATAATTGGCACCAAAATATCCGTCAAAAAATATAATAACATTATTTTAGATTTTCGCTCCATCCGTCCGTTGTTTTACTCAAGAATAAAAACCACCATTCATTCTTCACGCTTAATAATTTTGTCTGGAAGAAATTAACGTGCCCGGTTGCACTTATCCGACCATCCTCTAATAATCACACCCACCCACACACACACACACACGTGTGTATATATATATATATATATATATATATATATATATATATATATATATATATATATATATATATATATATATATATATATATATATATATAATGCTTTTGCTTCCAATGGGAATTATTATTACTGCCATTCTTTTGTGATGCCAACCTATATTTAACTCTTCATATAATCTTCTTCGCTAGAATATATTTCTATAGAAAAGAGTTTGTGTTCGTTCTTTTTTTGTTTTTTTTTTGTTTTTTTTTTTTGCACTGTACGTTTTTGGGTGATTGGCTGTAGCAATCAATTTTCAAAACATATATTCGTAATTCTATTATTATTATTATTATTATTATTATTATTATTATTATTATTATTATTATTATTGTTGTTGTTGTTGTTGTGGTTTCTGCTGCTGTTGTTGCTGCTGCTGCACCTACTTAAGTTGCACATCAAAAGGAATTGGGTATCAATTGAAAAAATATCAATAAAATAGTGAAAATATCTCCAAATAACACGGCAGTCATTATCATATGAACGCCAACGCATACGAACCATTCTATTGTTTCGTCTGCGTTCTACATGTGAGAAGAAGAAGAAGAAGAAGAAGAAGAAGAAGAATTAAAAAGACGAAGAAGTACAATTTTGTGAATAAATTAAAATATTTGAAGGATTTGAAGAAGAATTATAAGAATTAGAAGAATTCAACGAAGAAGAATTGAAAAAAAGAAGAATTCAAACAAAAGAATTGAAGGCAGAAGAAGAAAAAAATTAAAAAAACAAAAACAAAAAAAAAAAAACAAGCCTGAAAAAAGAAAGCCTCCAAAAACTTCGAAAGAGAAGAGTTTGAAGAACTAAAAAAATTTGAAAAACATTTTAAATGTGAGAAATAATCGAAGAATTCAAAGCAGAAAATTAAATTAAGAAAAAGAAAGGAATATTCAAAGAATAATTATTTGATACTGAAGAATTAAAAGAATTGGAAGAATTCAAAGTATTGGGAGAATTCAAAGAAAAATTCGAAGAAGAAGGAGAAGAAGAAGAAGAAGAAATAAAAGAAGAAAAAGAAGAAATAAAGAATCTAAAAGAGAAAACGTTAACAAGTGATATTTATTTCCAATGTTTGTTTGTTTGTTTTTTACTTTAAATTGGTACATTTCATTTTTGTCCATATCTGCACTGAACTAGATTCTCTTATCTCTGTGAGGCGTTTAATACTTTTCTAATCTGCTCTTTGATTCCAATTCAGAGGCCGGCAGAAGAATCTCAACGGTTTACTGATTGTTAGCAAATTTCTACCCTTTTCAGCTCTACTTTCAGATCTTCATATTTGCTGGTTTTGTATCTGTGGCTTTGTTGTTCTATCTGTCTTTATATAAGACTAGAAGTAGCCATTACACATTGGGTCACAACATGTGTTGCTATTTAATCTACTTTAATCTGAAGACTTTGAAAGCCCGAGACTATACAGAACAGCTAACCATTGACAACTCTTCACCTTCAGTACTTGTACAGAACAGCTACCCATTGGAAACTTTTCTGAGATTTAACATGGCTTTCAATTCAAGAATTATTACTTCTGTTGTCAGGTTTTATGTCTGGCTGTTGTTATTGACACTTTTATACTGATAAGCAGATCATAATAAATGAGCTAAGGCTTCCATCATTTTCTGCAAGATTCTGGCGATTCCCAACAAGGTAGTCTTCTGAAGTACTTCAACATTGCAATCCACTTAGCAAATTTTTTTGTCACACTCTTCAGGGCTTCCATCACAATAGCTACAACAACTACCTTCAACTTTCACAGTCTTTTTATTTCCAATTTTCAAGTGTTGGTATTTTTCTTCCTCCACATTCACATCAGCCTTGTGTTCTTTTTTTTTTCCAACAAAACTAAATCTGGTCTCCTTGTTTCAATCACATTGGATATTCATATCTCACAATAATTTCACATTATCACTTTCTACCATCCGTTCTGGAATATGCTCGCATCATTTTTCACTGCATTTCAACCTTTTTTCTTACATATATCCCAACAGACCTTTTTTTGCAATATTGTTATGACGCCCCTTGTACTCGTTTTGAGTCAACTTTCCACAACTACTGAGAAGGTGTCATACACTCTCACCTTTCTGACAACACAATCGACACAGGGAACTTGCAGCCGTTTTATCAATGTTATACTTATTAATTTGTTCTGTGCAGCAGATATTAGAGCTCCTGTCCCAACTTTTAAGTCACATTTTAACAACCATCGCCAGGTGTTTTACTTGTCCACTGATTCTGGTAGACTTCTAATGAATTGATCATGCATTTTTTTTTTCTTAAATCACTTTTTTGCTTTTTAGTTCACTTCTTGCTTTAAATTCTTTGCTCCCTACTAGTTCGCTCTCTTACAAGTTTTCAAATTTTGATACACCCTTTATAAACTTTTCCTTACAGTTGGAGATGTACACTTTCAGACTATTTTCTTCTTTTTTACACATCGTACTAGTTCTTGTCCTCCATTTTTTTTTTCACATATAACCTATCAACATTATTGTTTGGGTGGAGAGTTCATCATTGTTTTCCTTTTTTTTTTTTTAACAAATTTACAAAGGAGTCACTACTTATCAAGGCCCAAATGCTATTGGAGGATAAAGGTTAATGAGTGCACAGTAGTCAATGGGAAAATATTGTAGTAGTTTCGTTGTTTTGTTTTACGGCATAGCAACCCTTTTCGGGTTATTTAATGCCAAATCCAGTTATTTTGGAAATAGTATTCATGTTGCATTCAGTTATTTTGTCGAAGGTTTTTATTCTTTAAGCTTTTTGTATTTTCAATCATTAGTTTGTAGTGTTTGGTTTGGTTGTTTTGTAGTGGATTTTAACGTTTTTGTTCCCTGCTCTGCAGATCATGAATGAGTTTTGCAATGGGAGAGGGAAAAGGATTACAGTATTAATGTTTGGTACATTTTAAGTTATGAAACCAGTTTGGAAGTGGGGTAGATAGGAAGAGAAAGGGGAAATGGGGGGAAGAAGGAAAAAAGGGGAAAAGATGGGTTGTTGTTTTTGATTTTGGTTTCGCAGAACATAAAGTTTTGCAAAAAGAAGTAGAAAAACAAAAAAAGCATCAATGTTAGGTGCATTTCGTCTCAGGAAGCCAATATCTTCAGACAGCCTGATCTGGTAGCATCAGTAATATTGTGGTAATCGTTAGTAGTGGAAATTTGGTAAATTGGATCACTTCAAGGGGCGGTTCATCAAGAACTTGTCCACATTGGATTTGAAAACGACTATATTTACACAGGCATCACCACATTATCAAGGCCCAGAGGCCACTCAAGGATAAGGGTTAAAGAGTGTACAGAAGAAATTGGACAATATAGTAATCATTAGAAATGAAAATTTGGTAAATTTGATAACTTATATGGAACGGCTCATCAAGAACTTATTTACTTTAGACTTGAACACAACCATATTGTAGTCATCTGGAAAGCAGGGAAACGGAAGAGAGTTCCACAGGTGTGCAGTTTTAAGAAAGAAACTTTGTTCATGGAATCTACGTTTAAGTTTAGGCACAGATAAAGAATGGGGAAATTATTGATAGTGGTTTCAGCTAAACAAGTGTTTTTTTGTGAAAATTTGATAAGGGGGGGTATTGATTGAAGCGCAGACGAGCAATTACCATGGAAATAACGATAAAGCAGAGGCAAGTTCGCAATGTCTTTTCTGTGGGAAAAGAGATTGCAGGGAAGAGAAAAGGGCATCATCCCCTACTTGGCTACGAAGTCTATTTTGAACTCCTCTTGAATCCCTGTCCATATCTTTCAACTCATTTTCTTTCCATTGAATAATACCTGCCCCATACCTAATATATAGCTACTACGTATTAGTTTTTTGCAGATATTTTGTTTCACACATTCAATCTTGACCTAAGAACCAACCGTAGTCTTCTCTTGAATTATTTTCCTATTATTTCCTTCATTTCATCTTCTTTTATTTTATCTGATTCCAAAATTCCTAAATAGTTGTATTTCTCTTCTCCAACCTTTGTTATTATTTCCTTATTTAAAAGTTTTATTTCTTTACTTTCAACCATTTTCCCCTTTTCACTTTCAAGGCACCAGACTTATTCATGCCAAATGCGATACCTATGTTATTTATGAACATTCGAACAGTTCTTACAAGCATATTTGCTCTTTGCACACAACTTTAAGTCATGCATAGATAATAAATGGTTTAACCGGTACTCCTTCTTTCCCCACTTATAACATGCATTTACCTTTCATAATATGAACAACAAAGGTACCATACTAAAAAAAATGTAGCTTCATGGAGGAAAAGAGACAGAAAAAAAAACATATTGTTATCGCACGTGTCAGTACAACTGCGACAACCATCCAATCAACTGAACAATAAACGTAACCTGAAAACTTCCGACACGGTGCAAACAATTCTGTCGATACAATCCGGCACACTACAAGAGCAAATTCGGCAATTGTGATTCAAAAGCAGTACAAACCTGACCTCATACAACGTGCCGTCTGTTTCAGGAAAGGGATAACGAAAAGATAAAAAAAATGGCCGCTCTTGTTATTTATGGGCTGGGAGTCACAAGAGTTGAGGGAAATATGCAAATGAGATGCGGTCGATTTTTCAAATAAAAAGCCTGTGTCAGAGAGAGAGAGAGAGAGAGAGAGAGAGAGAGAGAGAGAGAGAGGGAGAGGAAGAGAGGCAGAGAGAGGAAGAGAGGGAGAGAGAGGGGTGTGTCTCTTTGGCAGAAGTAATTTTCTGAGAAATGTGCGCTGGTGTTTGATACTGAGAATTACAAGAAATAAAACATAACGGTTGGGAATTCTTTCTTTGGACTTTACTTTCTAATATTACCAACATATTAAACTGCTCTCTCTCTCTCTCTCTCTCTCTCTCTCTCTCTCTGAACGACCTTTTTCTAACCATTGGACGATCTCATTTTCACTGTAGGTTGGCCCGACTAAGACACTGACACACAATTTTTGAGCGCTTCCGCAGTTCCGCACATATCCGTCACAATAAATGACAATGGGGACAAGTTGCCCCCCCCCCGGAAAATCCCTCTCTTTACATGAGCTTCCCCAAGATCTTCCTGTTTTATATCAATAACACTTTCCATTGTTTCATATTCTTTCCAAGAAATCTCGTTCATTCACTACTATTCCAAATCTATATATCCATAAAAGTGAGAATGTGTGTGTGTGTGTGTGTGTGTGTGTGTTAGAACAATTCTCAACCTATATACTCAATGAATATTTGATCTACAGACTTGGAATATAGGGTATTCAGATATGTGGAAAATTCTAACCAGTGGTCAAAATTGAAAAATTGGTTCATGGAGGTCGTCGGATTTTTATCTGTTTGTCAATTGTTTCATGAATGCACATGTGTGAATCGTACCCATGACAGATTCATTATGTTAAGAATAAGTACATTTCGAAACCACTTTTTAAAGATTGTGTCAAGCTGGCCAAATGGTTATCGTATTTGACTCACTGTCTTTAGCTTTTGGTTTCGATCTTAGCTCAGGTATTTTCCTTTTACTTACAAGAAGTGAACCATTAAAAAAAAAAAAACATAATACTCGCATGCACATGTCTCAGTTTCTTTCTGTTTTTTTTTTTTTAATTAAAGGAATTTAAATGTTACTTTTGATACTTACGGTATTTCCGTTTATAATAGATAAGAAATCTTCATTAATGTATATATTAATATGATAGCGTGTGTGTTATTTTGTGTGATTTCTTTTCCTCTTTCATGTTCTTTCTCTTGCACTCTGGTATTAAAAGGACAAGATATGCCAATGATTGAGTTAATTCTCTTGTTTTTGTTTAGAAAAAAATTATGTCAGGTTTGAAATGTTCAAGACCTTATCAGTTTTCCTGTACCACTTTTAATTCTTGTTCATACCATTTCTTACTGTGGTTTAATTCATAGAGTTTGCATATATTCCAGTGTAGGAGCTGAGTGACTTTGTTGTGTTTCCATTTTTTATATTGATATTTTGCTATAATAGGTCATTCTGATATAATACACACTAATGTTTTTTCCCAATCTGCACATCAGTGATTTTGTCGATGCAATGTTTGATGGACCGAATGTGAGTCGCTTGTTCCTGGGCTGACATTAAAGTGCTCTCAGTAGAACTTTTAGTACGGCACAATCACGTTGACACACCGGTCTCACTAGACCACCGAAGTTAAGCAATGTTGAGCATGACCAGTACCAACTGGGTGACTATTTGGGAAGGCTAGGCGTTGTATGTACCTTCTGGGAAGGTTGGGCGTAGGGCCAGCACCCTCACCCCAGAAAAAGAACTCCTCGCTACAAAAGCATCTACAAATTTGTGGATGGCCTATGCTCAAGGCTATGGATAGCCTTGAGCTAAATTTGTGGATGGCCTAGGGGCTCAAGGCTATGGATAGATGGAGTAGATCTTTTAAGATTATCCCTGTCCAACCTATTCCAGCTGTCATTATCCCTAAATTTTATATATATTTAGAATACACTTTGTAGTTTCTTTCCAAATAATTTTTCCCTTTTTCTTCCAACCTCTGACTCTTTTTTTTTCCACGTCTTAGTATTTTTTCCTTTTTCACTTCAGTAAGAAGAGTTTCATTTTTTTTCAGAAATAGATTTAGATTTTCTTCCTCTATATTTTCCACATCTTCAGCACTAACTAAGCCTCAATCACCTTTTTGTTTACGTTGATATAATCGATACTACATTTCATTTCTTAACAAACGCCAGATACATTATAAGCATTTTATTTGTTTTTGCATCCAAACATTTTAATTCATCTACATTCCAGGCAAGTATACCAACGGTATATAGAATGAAAGCTACTGATCTGGCATTGATGACATATATTGTATTCCGACTGTGGAGGTGTGATTTAAGAATGACCCTTAATCTTCTCTTGTACTTGGTTGTGACTTGGTTTTACATTTTCATGTTTTTAATTTTATTGGCTTCCAGTATCCCAAAATATTTGTAGCCTCTCTTGCTATGAACATTTTTTTTTATCTGATCTGTTGTTGGAAGTTCAAGGCCATATGAGTTGATGAGCTTGCTTCTTTTCATCACCAGAATAACACATTATTAATACTCACTAAGAGTTTTCACACAGGCTGTCATAAAAAATTTTCTTTCTGAGTGACAACAGCTCCACAGATTTCCAGTACTAACTACGTCTTTCATTAACCTTTGCAAATGTTTTTGCATTATCGCAACAACTGCTTATCATTGACTTCTCCCTGACAATAACGATTGGTTTTCACAGGAATTTAGGCCGCAATAAACCTCCCCAAGGTTCCAGTCTCCTTCACACCCATCTAGTGGAGATCTATTAATGCTTTCTCGCCTCAGTTCCCCCCCCATTGATCCTTCTTGACTATTTGATGCCGGTACTACACTACTTCTTTTGTGGGGGAAGGGGTTGGAGATTCGTTTGCTTACAATTTTGTGGTTTCAGTTTTCTTGGCTCTATGTGGTGTTTCTTTATTTTCTTTACTTTTTTTTTTTTACTTCTGTTGTAGTTTCTATGTGACTGGTTAGTGTTTGTCACTCATGTAGATTAGTTTTTGCATTCAAAGGTTTCCCTAAAATTTCAACCGTTTTCAACATTACTGTCAATTGCATAATCTAAGTCTTCCCTTTATTCCCATTTCTCCAAGTTTATTTTTTTTCAAAATTCTATCGAATTTTTCCTAGTGCTTCTACAATTATTATTATATAGTTTTTCTTCATGTTCCATATTCCTTTCAGTTCTAGCAAGTTCAATATAGTTGTTTTGTTCTTCTGTCTCTTTGATCTTAACTCTGTGGTCTGCTTGGACGGCAAAATCTACAATTTGGCAGTTTCTTTCCTTCTTGTTAATTATTATGCGTCTGGTCTTCTTGTTTGGATAAGTTTATCTGTTTGTAATTTCATATCCCAAAAGGATTTTGTGGTTTTGATTTTCGAAAAGAAGGGGAAAGTGCTTCTCGTCCAAAACTGTTCAATCCCTAGTTGAAAAGAAACAACGCAAAGCAGCTGTAGAAATTTTGTGTGAAAACTCCTGGCTTTTAACACGAATCCATAGGAGTTTCACATATATCGGGCATTTTTGAGGACCCAAAACGTTCCACTTTTAAAAGCAAAGATTTTATCCTTTATACATTTTTCAATAGTATATAAAGCCTAATCATTGACCAAAAGGGTCTCAGTTATTTTATTTTATTTTTTTTTTTACGCAGTGGTCACCACTTATCAAGGCTCGGAAGCCATTCGGGGATAAGGGTTATTGCATATACAGTACGTTAGTGTGTGTGTGTGGGGGTTAATAAAAATGTCTACTTAAGGGGGCTGTTCATCAGGAATTTGTTTACGTTGGACTTGAAGACATCCAGGTTGTAGTCAGGTGGGAAGCAAGCAGACGGAACAGAGTTCCACAGGCGTGAAGTTCTAAGAAGGAAGCTTTGTTCACGAAATCTACGTTTTGATTTAGGCACAGATAAAGAGTGGGGAAAATTTTTGACAGTGGTTTCAGCTAGACGGGTGTTTTTTGTAAAAGATTTGCGAGGGGGGACTAGAGATTGGAGTTCAGACGAGCACCTGCCATGGAAATAATGATAAAACAAGGATAGGCTCGCAACGTCTCTTCTATGTGAGAGAGGTTGCAGGGAAGAGAAAAGGGCATCCCCCACTAAGCCACGGTCTATTTTGTACTCTGTCAAGGCAGGATAGGCTGTTTTTAGCAGCTCCTGCCCAGATATGCCAACAGTATTCCATCCTTGGGCGTACTTGGCTTTTATATAGATAGAGAATTGCATCAGTACTGAGATATCTTCTTGAGCGGTAGAAGGATCCCACCATCTTTCCAGTGACCTTGGCAACAGATTTGATGTACATGTTCCATTTTAGATCAGAAGTAAAGATCAAGCCCAGAAGCTTGTCAAAACATGGGGCTTCTCCTAGACGAGAGCCATCCATTTCAATTGATGCCAGATGGGGATCAGAGTGTTGATGGTGTAAAGATAGGAGCTTGGTTTTAGATGCTTTAAAAGTAACCAGTTATGCTTTGAAGTTCAGCAAGGTAACCAGTTATGCTTTGAAGTTCAGCATCTAGTTTAGTACTAGAACAAATCAACAAAGCCTGACGCACTAAGGTTTTAATCAGATTTATTTGTCTTATTTTAGGGGAAAACAAATCCCAGCTAACGTAAAAGTAGGTTTCTTGTATACCTAATCCACTTTCGCCCCACACTTTTTAAAAAATGTGTTTTAAACTTCGAATTGGAGTAAAGGAGACAAAAACATATTTTTTAAGTTTTTCTTGATTTCCTTTCATTGTGACATTTTTTCTTCTTTAGCAATATTAGTTATGACTAAAAAAAACAAAAAATAGAAGAAAAAATGCCTCAACGATTAATGATAATGGTATTGCACCCAATATTATTAAAATTTTTAATAAAATTATGTATCCATAAAAATATTTTTGACTTTTTCAAATAGCTTCAGGTCGTTCATATACATGAGGTAGTTTATTCTGTATTCTATATTTGTAATCTTGTATCCGGCATCACATTTTCTAAGTATATTGTTCAGTGGCTATGAAAAATAGTGATAGAGAACCTTTTTATAAAATGCCTCCCTGCATTTTTATTGCAAATGTTGTCTTTCAGCTATCAGTTCCAATATTCATGTTCTTACAGTTCTCTTAATAAGGTTGATTATTATGGTTAAATTCAACTCACTGCTGTTAAAATTCACAACAAAATCTGACACTGCTGCCAAAACATGCCATTCCAAAACTCGACGCTCTGCTGTCAAAGACTTTCAACTCCAAAACACAAACCACTGCTGACATGAATTTTGTCGCGGATATAAAATAGACAATTTTTTGTCGAAAATCCAGCAACAGTCATTGTCTCTACTGGCTGGAATTTCCATTTCCCGGGTTCATGTCATTAAAAGAACATGGGTGTATACAGCATCTCGCCTCAGTACTGAACCTTCTGTGATAATAACAATATTTGTTTGTTTTATCATGATTGTCACTTCGGCCTCTGATAAAACTTCATTTTCTGATAATTTATTGTAGGAGTACCAACAGTTTGCTTGTAGTAAGTCTTGTAGTTGTTTTGACAGTTCTTCTACAGTAGATTTGAGTCCGTTCAGTTCCACATCTCTTTTTGGGCTGGTTGCAGTTGAATCTACCCTGTGGCTTCAAAGACTTTCATGAATCCGATCTGCTATGTCAGCTATTTTTTTAGTCTTCATCTCCTTCTTCATGGGTGCAGGGATTTGTGTAGTTGCAGTGGGTAATTTGTCCAGCCATAAGCTCCACATAATATTCTCGGACATTTTGTTGTCACCCAGCAAGGTTTACATGTGCATAAATAGTTGTGGTGGAGTACGGTCTCCTAATTCAATCCGAGTGAAAAGGTTGCACAGCATTGTTCCATTAGAGATCCTGGTCTGTTTTAAAATCGTTTCCTTGAGCCTTTTGTATGAGTTATCATCGAGAACATTTTCAAGCAAATCTGTTACTTCCTCAACGACATCAACTGGCAGTTTTTCTACTAAGAAACAATACTGCATTCTCTGGGAGGTGATTTGTTTCACATCTAATAATGCCTGGATTTGAATAAATCAGGATTTGATGTTAGTCGGGTTAAAAGCTGGGATATTCAACAATAGTGTGGTTGGAGGGGTTTCTGAAGGTTGTGATTCCATTTTCTTCTTCCTTTTCGTTTGTTTTTTTAAATGTAGTGTTCAAAGTTGGGTTACCAATTTGTTGGGAATTTGCATAATTCCCCTGAACAATAAATGAAAAAGAAATACACTACGAAATAATGAAAAATAAACTTTTGTTTATTCCCGTTAAAAGGAAAGAAATTACATTTTTGAGCGCAAATGTGGCAGTCTGTACAAAAAAGGAAGGGAGTAAGAAAGTAAGGAATTGGGAGTGTTAGAGGAAAAGAAATAGATGATGTGTTGCGGGCAAGATGAGAGAAAGAGAGAGTCAAGCAATGTTCCTTGTGTTAGAGAATAGCCGGCCAGAAGCAGTAAATTATCTATCTATCTATCTATCTATCTATCTATCAATCGATTGATCGATCGATCAAGCCACCTGTCTATATAATTATCTGTCTATCTAGCAATGAGTGGAAAACAGAGATTTATATCATCATGTTTTGACAACATGTCAAACTCTATGACCCGGTGAGTTTGCACTGGAAGATGCAAATGGTGATCAGACGTGACATGTCATATGTCATGTGTTTTGGTTTGTGCAAGCATAAGGAATTGGATTTGAGACACCAAGAAGGACAAATGGGCTAAAGTGGGTCTCCCCATGAGGAAGGAGAAGTTTCAGAATGGGGACATGGAAGAACCGTTTCTTTTAACAGATTCCAGCTCCCCCAAGGACGGTTGACAAACCTCCCAGAAACAAACAGCAGAATCAGGTATGTCATCATGTCATCATGTCATCATGTCATATGTATATATGTGACAAGCACACATCAAGACCACTAAGAGTCATGGGCAGTAAGATAGATATTTAGAACGAGGACAGCAGTCCGTTACACAACAAACACAACGCACATACATACATATGGTCTGTTCTAAGAACATGACAGACATTTATTAGGGTCACATACACATCCAAATACCGATACACAACATACGTTATTGGGCACTGTATATAAACGGTCATATAAACACCCTCCACGTATATATAACGTATGTTTTATTTAGTGCCGTTCTGCAACACAAATACATCACAAATGCACAATATATACAACACTTGGGGCGTGATACAACCTGTTGTGTGTGTTACTGTATTTGTTCTGCGTGCATGTTATCCGCATCCTCTCTCCCTGTCTGCCGAAAGATGTTCTTTTTTGGCCTTTTTATATTTTTTAAAAGGCTCCAGAAAGTGACAAAAATAAGCCTTTTTTATCGAGCCCTGATTGGTCAAAGCTTCATATTTTTAGCAAGGAGAGTGTTTTCTATGATATTGGCCCTTTTTCAAGAGTCCTACCTTTTGACCTAAAGAGGTTTGGTGTGGGTGAATGTGATAATGCCGACACAAACACTACAGAATGACCTCCAATCTGTAGTGGAATGGGGACAAAAATGGATGGTCACATTCAATGCTGCCAAGACTAAACTTGTTTTTTTTTTTTTTTTTTTTTACATAGGCGTCACCACTTATCAAGGCCGATAGGCCACTCAAGGATAAGGGTTAAAGCGTGTAGAGTAGTCAAAAGGATAATATAGTAATCGATAGTAATGGAAGGTCGGTAAATTTGTTAACTCAGGTGGAACGGCTCATCAGAAACTTGTTCACATTGGACTTGAAGACAACCATATTATAGACAGCTGAAAAGCAGGCAAACGTGCAGTTCTAAGAAAGAAGCTTTGATCATGGAATCTATGTTTAGATTTAGGTACAGATAAAGAGTGGGGAAAATTATTGATAATGTTTTCAGCTAGTCTAGTGTTTCTTGTGAAAGTTTGGCGAGGGGGGACCATAGATTGAAGCTCAGTTGAACACTTTCCATGAAAATAGCGATAAAGCAGAGACAAACTCGCAACATCTCTTCTGTGAGATAGAGGTTGCAGCGAAGAGAAAAGGACATCTCCCACCAGGTCATGAAGTCTATTTTGAACCCTATCAAGGCAGGGCAAGTCTTTTCTAGCAGCTCCTACCCATATGTGGCAACAGTATGCTATCCTTGGACGTATCTGGCTCTTATATAGATAGAGAATTGCATCAGCAGTGAGATATCTACTGGATCGATAGAAGGATCCCACCATTTTTCCAACGGCCTTGGCAACAGATTTGATGTATGTGTTCCATTTAAAATCAGGAGTAAAGGTCAAGCCCAGGAGCCTGTCAAAACTTGAGGCCTCCCCAAGACAAGAGCCATTCATTTTAATTGATGCCAGATGGGGATCAGAACGTTGATGATGTAAAGATAGAAGCTTGGTTTTAGATGCATTAAAAGTAACCAGCCACTCCTTTCCCCATTGTACAACGTGATCAAGATCAGAGGAGAGAGAATCGGAAAGAACTTGGTCGTTTACTGTCTTAGATGTGCTACCATAGATGGTAGTGTCGTCAGCAAAAATGTCTACGAATGATGTAAGGATGTGATTTGGAAGATCATTAATGTAGATCAGGAAAAGAGTTGGGCCCAGGATGGACCCCTGAGGGACTCCAGCATTTATACTGTGAGCTTCTGATTTTTGCCCCTCAACTACTACTCTTATGAACCTATCAGAGAGAAATGATTTAATAATTGAGAAGACATTTCCAGCTATACCATAGCTGGAGATCTTGTGAAGTAAACCTTTATGCCATACCCTATCAAAGGCCTTTGATATATCAAGAGCAATTGCCCTAGAAAGGTTGCCTCTGTCGAGAGATTCGCTAATCCTATGAGATATAACTGTAAACACATCTGCTGTAGATCTAGCAGAACGGAAACCATATTGTGTGTAACTAAGAAGGTTATTTTTGCTGAGATGGTTGATTTCCTTCAATAACTACAAGAAACCTTCTCTACCACCAATAGCAATGGCGAAAGACTCCTTATCTGAAAGCACATCTTTTAAACTCCTCGGCCTAACGTTCACAGGAAACAGGAGTTGGGACAATTACATTGAGAACATTGCCAGGACCACTGCGAAAAAGGCAGGTTCTTTCTACCGTGCTAGAAAGCTACTAATGCCCGAAAGAATTCTGTACCTCTATAAGGCCACCATTCGCCCATGTATGGAGTATTGTTGTCATATTTGGGCCGGTGCATTTGCTACTAGTCTCTCACTCCTAGACAAGGTTCAAAAGAGAATTGCCAACTTAATAGGTGCTGAACTGTCATCCAAGCTTCAGCCTCTGTCCCATTGATGAAATGTAGCAGCCCGCTGGCTGTTCTACAAGTACTTTAACGGTGAATGTTCCGACGAACTACAAGCACTTGCTACCCCCTCTACGTAAATACCCCCGACAAACCCGACAAGCAGTAAAATCCCACTCCTACACAGTAGAGATCCCTAGATGTAAGAGAGCTTTCTACTCCAGTAGTTTCTTCCCCAGAACTGCTAGACTTTGGAATTCCCTTCCAGGTTCCTGCTTTCCTAACTGTACTGACAGGCAGAAGTTCAAGTGTAACGTGAACCGACATCTTGCTGCCCAACTCCCTACATAGTATCCTAGTAGCTTATGTCCCTGATAGTAGCCCCTTATACCAAAGTGGCAATGTGCCTTGTTTGGGGTGAAAATGTAATAAAAAAAACAAAAAAAAAATGAATTTTTAGAAGCACTCGTGTGAGAATAAATTTTAATGTGTGTATGTTTGGCTTGGAAAGATAAAATAATAAACAGCACAACGTTTCCCACTCCACAAAAGCCAAAAGAGCCGAACCCCCACCTCCATCTATCGGGATGAAGGTGGGGGTTGGCCTGTTTGATGGCTGATAGTACAAAAAATAAAAGTCTGAAAAAGGCTCCATACAGTGGTGAGAGTCCCCTAATAGAATAGGCAATCGATCGGTTTGATTGAAAAATGGGCGATTTCACCAATGGGAGGTTTGGAACATTTGTCGATCCTCATTCAATCTCAGACAACGTCGGGCCTCCTTATGAATATATATATATATATATATATATATATATATACATATATATATATATATATATATAAAGCTGAATGTCTGTCTGTCTGTCTTTCTGTGTGTGTGTGTGTGTGTGTGTGTGTGTGTGTGTGTGTGTGTGTGTCTGGTCACGAATAGGCTCCTATATGGTTGACTATTTTAAAAAACTGATTACATATAATGATAGAAGATGTATCGAGACACAGGAATGGGTATGTTTGATCTGGCAGAACGGTGGTTCATTAAAATTGTGGGGTCTGCATTCGTGCCTGGTCCACAAAGTATGGAAATAAAAAATTTAAAAATTAAAAAAAAACGTTTACAAGTGTTTTTGATATAGATGTACATAAGAATACTTTGATAAGTATGTTTTAACTTAAATAGGGATGGTATAATAAAATTGTAGGGTCTGCGTTCACGCCTGACCTCCATAGAATGGAAATAGGCACACACTTTAATAAAGACTTTTCATATCTATCTGAGTAAGTATACTTTGATAATTATGCTTCAGTTAGAAGAAATATGGTATAATAAAATTATGGGGTGTTTGTTCGCACCTGACCTCCATAAAATGGAAATATGTCACAAAGTTTAACAAGGTTTTTTAATATAGATCCACAGAATATTGTGATAAGTGTTTCAGTGTGAACAGGTATAGCATAATAAATTATGGAGTTTATCTATTTTATTTTTACTTTCATTATATTTTGCTTTGGTTTTGATACCCCCAAATTCGTAGCTATCTCTTTACAAACCTTCCTTTTCATAACCTATCATACTTTCATAAATCAGAGTTCATTTTCTGTAGGCTGTTTTTGAACCCAGTCAACGACGGGTACTTTTGCTCGTATATATATATATATATATATATATATATATATATATATATATATATATACTTGTTTATTGTTATATAAACATGGTCACATCCTGCTGCTACAAATAGCCACTTGTTTCAATCAAACAACAGATATCATCAGGCAGCGACTTGACTATTCAAAAGAACTTTTGAATAGTCAAGTCGCTGCCTGATGATATCTGTTGTTTGATTGAAACAAGTGGCTATTTGTAGCAGCAGGATGTGACCATGTTTATATAACAATAAACAAGTATTATCAGCTCTTTTTATTGAGCACTATCTAACAACCTCGTTGAATTCATTAGTCCATTACTTTTGAATAAAAAAACCCGAGTATATATATATATATATATATATATATATATATATATATATATATATATATATATATATATATATATATAGTAATTTAGTTAATATATTATCTTTACGCATAAATCTATACTTTCGTATATTAATTTTATGTGAGTAAATGAAGTAGTTATATATATATATATATATATATATATATATATATATATATATATATATATATATATATATATATATTACTATGAACAGAATTTCTTTTCAAAAACTACTTGACTTTGAAATACATTACCACAGGATGGCTTACCCGAAAACTACAACATGATTGTCTTCAGATCGAATTTTAATAAATACTTCTCATAAACCGTCCCCATGACTAATCACTGTTCATTTTATTAATCATTTTCAATCCTCTTATAATATTGTTCATCATTAACTCGACAATCATCCATCACATATAAAGCTGCACCCTTGAGTAGGTTTATATAAAATATGATCATCCACAGGCAGCTGTTCCATCGTCTACCACTCATCAGTGAGGCTAGACGTAGCAACGCCATAGATACACGCCTAGATTTGAAACCTGAACGGCCGTTCATATCCAAATGTGTTCGCCAGTCAAGTAGCTATTTTGGTGAGGAAATCTCAGCATAACTGGTTTGTAGGGAAAGATTTCTATGAGAGGCTTTAGGGAGAGGGGTGATCTTGTCACGCGCGCTCAAGTGGTTTTGCTGGCGGGAAAGAGTCATCATCATCATCATCATCATCATCATCATCATCATCATCATCACTAGATTCTCATGAATGAATGCGAGAAAGCTAAAAATCTAATTTGCAATGCGTATACTCAAGTGCTTGAAATACGCTTATGACCTTCTCAGAAACTCACAAGGTCGTTTAAATTTGGCGGCAGTGGACGGAGGACAGAGGAGGAGGGGGTATACATTTTCCAGTCGTAATAAAAGGAAAAGAATTAATAGTAAACGAAAGAAATGGGACCGGGAAGAAGAGGGGGGGGGAATGATGATGATGATGATGATGATGATGATGATGATGATGATGATGAGGAGGAGGAGGAGGAGGAGAAGGAGGAGGAGGCTGAGGAGGAGGAGGAGAAGAAAATGAATATGAACGATAGAAGAAAAATAAACGCGTGGGAGTTGGTGGGAGGTGAGAAGTGGAGAAGGTCAAAAGAGTGGGTGGAAACTGGCCTCGTCGTCATAGTAACTCACTATGACGTCAGAAAGGTTGGCGGATGACGACAGGACCCCTTTATAGATTTTTTATGAATGAACCGCACCGTCGACGACGATAGCGTTACGCAGCGTAGTAAAAAGGGAAAAGAAAAGAAAGGGCCATGAAATCGATATGACTGAGAGCAATAAACTCGAAGATGTTGACGGAAAAACATGTTGCTTGCGTTGTAAATAACATCGTAGAATTTCGACATCTTCTGTTGGTGCCAGTGATAAGGACCCCCTCCCCTGCTCCTCCTCCTCCTCCTCCTCGTCCCCCCCCCCTACCAAATCCATGACAGGATGACTCCCACAAATACATTACCAATTTGATATCATGTCTAAATTTTTTAGATGAGGATTGATAAATTTGTATGATTTGGATTATTAGGACTACTGTTCTCATCTTGAGTGTCATTCGCACAACGTTTCGGCCATTGGAAACTTCGGCCTTCTTCAGGTGTATCTTGCTGAACTCAGAAATATTTCTGTCGAACTCAAATTCGACATAAAGATTCTTGAATTACAAGGTACCCGCAATAAGTTTCCAGATTTTTTTGTATAAGCATTTAAAATGTTGCATCCTTCTGCCTGTTCTACAAATATTTTAATGGTGAATGCTCTGACGAACTGCAAACACTTGTGCCCCCACGACATAAACACCTTCGACAAACCTGACAGACAGCTAAATCCCACTTCCACACAGTAGAGATCCCTAGATGTAAAAGAGCTTTCTACTCCAGTAGTTTTTTTCCCCAGAACCGCTAGACTTTGGAATTCCATTCTAGGTCCCTGCTCCCCTAACTGTACTGACATGCAGAAGTTCAAATGTAACGTGAACCGACATCTTGCTGCCCAACTACCTGCATAGTACTCCAGTAGCTGTTGCCTCTGATAGTAGCCTCTTACACCAAAGTGGCAATGTGCCTCATTTGGGGTGAAAATGTAATTAAAAAAAAAAAAATTCTCATAGACTTTTGATAATTCAGTGTGTTATTACTATTCATCTTATGAGATGACTGGCCAATTTTTATGATTTTAGGTACAAACGAACAGCTACAGCAGGTATTGGAATACAGCCCACTAAAAACCTGATTATCACAGCTGGTGAATTTCATAAACGCAATCTGGACGTGAGGACACTTTAGAAAAACGATATGCAATAAAATTCTGTTTTGAACTTGGAAAAAATGCCACAGAAATGTATGGAATGCTTCAGACTGCTTTTGGACCATCTTGTATTAATCAAGCATCAGTATTTGAGTGGCATAAGAGATTCAAGAAAGGCAACAAGTCTGTGAAGGATGATAAGAGGTGTGGGAGGATTAAGGAAGTCAGAACACCAAAGTTGATTGGCCAAATAAAGAATTTCATGGATAAGGACCATCATGTTGCTATAGAGACAATAAGTGCACAGTTTGATGTCAGTGTAGGAACTGTACACACAAGTATTCAGTAGGGAATTAAGATGCAGAAGATTTGCATGAAGTTTGTCTGAAGATTGCAGTCCACAACTCCATCCTTGTCACAGACTATTTGACCAAGATGTGCATCGAGACAGTTCCTTGCCTTCCCTATAGTCTAGACTTTGCTCCCTGTGACATTTAGTTATTCTCTAAGTTCAACAGAAACCTTAGAGGCTGTCATTCTGAGACAATTGAGGAGATGAAAGAGGTTGTAACAAGGCTCATTGACATGCTCACACAGGACATCCATGGGCTCTTCTAGAAGTTATTGGAATGATGACAACAAATGCATTGCAGCCGGAGGAGATTACTTCGAAGGGAACTAGAGTTTCATGTGAATACTATCAATAAAAGCGCCCATATGCAAAAAGTCTGGAAACTAATTGAAGGCACCTCGTACGTTAGTTGAGACGTTGAGTAAATAATGCTGGAACATGAAAACAATAATCCAAATAATCCAAATAATCCAAATAGTCAAAATAATCCAAATAATCCAAATAGTCCAAATAATCCAAATAATCCAAATAGTCCAAATAATCCAAATAATCCAAATAATCCAAATAGTCCAAATAATCTAAATAGTCCAAATAGTCCAAATAATCCAAATAGTCCAAATAATCCAAATAATCCAAATAGTCCAAATAATCCAAATAGTCCAAATAATCCAAATAGTCCAAATAATCCAAATAATCCAAATAGTCCAAATAATCCAAATAGTCCAAATAATCCAAATAATCCAAATAGTCCAAATAATCCAAATAATCCAAATAGTCCAAATAGTCCAAATAATCCAAATAGTCCAAATAATCCAAATAATCCAAATAATCCAAATAGTCCAAATAATCCAAATAATCCAAATAGTCCAAATAATCTAAATAGTCCAAATAATCCAAATAATCCAAATAGTCCAAATAATCCAAATAGTCCAAATAATCCAAATAATCCAAATAGTCCAAATAATCCAAATAATCCAAATAGTCCAAATAATCCAAATAGTCCAAATATTCCAAATAGTCCAAATAATCCAAATAATCTAAATAGTCCAAATAATCCAAATAGTCCAAATAGTCCAAATAATCCAAATAGTCCAAATAATCCAAATAATCCAAATAGTCCAAATAATCCAAATAATCCAAATAGTCCAAATAGTCCAAATAGTCCAAATAGTCCAAATAATCCAAATAGTCCAAATAATCCAAATAATCCAAATAGTCCAAATAATCCAAATAGTCCAAATAGTCCAAATAATCCAAATAATCCAAATAATCCAAATAGTCCAAATAATCCAAATAATCCAAATAGTCCAAATAGTCCAAATAATCCAAATAGTCCAAATAGTCCAAATAGTCCAAATAATCCAAATAGTCCAAAATACATTTACTTTTGAGAAAAAAATAACATGATATGTTTGTATTTACTTGCCTACGAGGGCAAAGTTAGACACAAGGTCGATTTTTAATGTTGGTAAAATCCAGCTCCCCAAAAGGAAATATTTTGGATTGAAGCACTAATAAAAACTGTCTCATCAAATTCTTTAATAAACGATATTGTATTAAGTGTATTTATCCCCCCCCCCGCCATCCAGCAAGAAGTTGTGACACAAGATTGGAAAGTGGGATTTTAAACTAGTACACTAGAAGGAGATTACTCTAGCTTTACAGAAAATGCCTGAGAAGCTCTATAGGCATTAACTGGTAGGGGTTTCTCAGGCAATTAGCAATAAACTAACCCCTTTTCAAAGTATGAGGAGGGAAAGCCTAGGAAAGTGGAACTCCTAGAATTACACGGGACCATAATTCAGACTGACGGAGAACAAAAAAACAAAATAGCAGAAACTATGCTGGTTTGATTTTGAGCAAGCAAGAGCCCAAGGCCACAACAATGTACCAGTGTTTTTTTTTCATGCTTGTGCCAAAGTGTTAATTTAGTTTATTGGTATTATGTTTGTGAATTTTTGAGATGAGGATTGATAATTTCTATCATATTTGGGCTGCTGCTTCTGCTACTAGTCTCTCGCCCTTAGACAAGGTCCAAAAGAGAGTCTCCGACTTGATAGGTCCTGAACTGTCATCTAAACTTTAGCCTCTGTCCCACCGACGAAATGTTGCATCTCTCTGCCTGTTCTACAAGTATTTTAATGGTGAATGCTCTGACGAACTGCAAGCACTTGTGCTCCCACGACGTAAATACCCTCGACAAACCCGACAAGCAGCTAAATCCCACCCCTACACAATAGAGATCCCTAGATGTAAGAGCTTTCTACTCTAGTAGTTTCTTCCCCAGAACCGCTAGACTTTGGAATTCCATTTCGGGTCCTTGCTTCCCCAACTGTACTGACATGCAGAAGTTCAAGTGTAACGTGAACCGACATCTTGCTGCCCAACTCCCTACATAGTATCCTAGTAGTTGTTGCCCCTGATAGTAGCCCATTATACCAAAGTGGCAATGTGCCTTGTGTGGGGTGAAAATGTAATAAATAAAAAAAAAAAATTTGGAATATTTGGACCACTGTTCTTATCTTGAATGTTATTCGCCCAACCTTTCAGCCGATGTAACCGCCGACCTTCTTCAGAAGTATCTCAATAATTCAGTAATAAGTAGAGATGTGCAGTGATAAGTAATAAGATTGTTCATCTAAAAACAAGAATAGGTTTTAAGCTGCTAAAATACAAACTACTATTGGGCACAAGGATTCGTGGCGCAACAGATAAAGTACTAGGTAAATTCAGTTGTAAGTGACACTCTTCTGGAGGTTGAAAGTTCGATCCTCGGTATGGGCGCTACAAAGACTTCTACCTGGTCGTGGCTGACAGAATGAGAGTATACTACATCCATGGATTAAATAAAGGGTTCTGTTCGAAATTCTGTACACAGAAAAATTCCTGAGTCCAACAGAGCAAGAGGATATACCTAAAGAAGATGGGAGGTTACATCGGCCAAAACGTTTTGCAAATAACACTCGTTGAGAACAGTAGTTCAAATATTCTAAATGATAGTTTGTTCATAGCATTCAAATGCAATCAAATATCTTTTGGTTCTTTTATAAAAAATGCCAAATTTTAAATGCTAAGCAAACAATAACCTCGATAAGAGGTGACGGTGCTCAAATGGTCAGCGGCATGGACTGATGACCTGAGTGTTCCAAGTTCAAATCCAGTTCAGTCCACAAAATCATTTTCACTAAGAATGTTGGCAACCTTCACGTAGTCCCTCTTGTAAGTACCTAATGTATTTCGAGAAAAAATTCTAACTAGAAAAATATCGGGGAAACCAATGCCAACAATAGAATCTTCAGATTCACACGATATGAGGATGAATAACCTTGATTTAATATGCATCCGTTTAAAAAATATTAATCAGTCAAATATATATATATATATGTATATATATATATATATATATATATATATATATAGTCTTTGAAGTTTTTAACCTTTAAAACTATACAAAAAAAATTATTTTTTATCATTCGTTAGAAAACCATCTAGTCAGTAAGTCATTTAATCACTTGCAATCACTGCATCAACTCGCTCTCGAATTTACTATAATACCAATAGTTTATTTTTCAAGGGATCATCAGTTGTTTACCATGAAACACTGTTTTGGGGATTTAAAAACAAAACAGTATATTACATCATGGCTCCCCAGCAGTGTTGATCAAACATCACCACCCTTAATATTAGGAAGAAGACATGTTACAAACATTTGATCTAATTTCCTATTCTTAATTGCAATTACTAACCTTTTCATACTATAAAAATGAATTTCTTACCTGTGCGATTCATCAATTTCCACATTTAAAATGGATACATTTTTAATTTTTTAATTTATCAGTCTTGTATTTATAAGATTAGGATTACTCCATTTAACTACTTATCACCCCCACTATGATTAGTATTTAGTATATTTACATTTTTATTTATTTAAAATTAGATATATAAAGGTTAAAATACTTTTACATATATATATTTTTTTATTTTTTTATATATATAAATTTATTGTATGTAATTATAAATACATTTTATACATTGCTAATATAGTTTTGGATTTCCTTTATTAATATAATCTGGTTTATCTTAAACGATTCAAAAGCATCAGGATAACGAACAAATGCTTTATTTAACTGTTTAAATATTTTATTTTTATCCCCACCTTGTTTTATCATCCTTATTACTAAGGTAGAAACTGGTGGTATAAAATCTGTTAATTTTAAAGTAACGCGAGCTATTCTCAAAAACTCTGACATAATGGTTCCATAAAACATAAAAACAGGGCAGGTGCTATCTTTATGCGGCATACGTACTATTTTAAAGGGGAATGCGTTTCTTTTATCGAATATTTTATAAAGAAAAATCCCATCCTCAATTTTTATATCTAAATCCAGAAGAGTGTATATATATATATATATATATATATATATATATATATATATATGAAATGTATATATATATATATATATATATATACTTGTTTATTGTTATATAAACATGCTCACATCCCGCTGCTACAAATAGCCACTTGTTTCAATCAAAAAACAGATATCATCAGGCAGCGACTTGACTATTCAAAAGTTCAATAAACTCAATAAGAATAAACTGAATAAGTTCAATGAATAAGGTTATTCATTGAACTTTTGAATAGTCAAGTCGCTGCCTGATGATATCTGTTGTTTGATTGAAACAAGTGGCTATTTGTAGCAGCGGGATGTGACCATGTTTATATAACAATAAACAAGTATTATCAGCTCTTTTTATTGAGTACTATCTAACAACTTCATTGAATTCATTAGTCCATTACTTTTGAATAAAAAAACCCGAATATATATATATATATATATATATATATATATATATATATATATATATATATATATATATATATGAAATGTATATATATATATATATATATATATATATATATATATATATATATATATACGTTTTATTTTTTATTACCATATCTTTCTGTTAAGTTACATTATTGTTTCAGCTACTTTACCGTTTTTTTGGCTGTCTGTAGCACGCTCAGACTTTTACAGAAATGTAAGCTATTTTGGGATGAGGGAATAGCGAACATTTCTGTAAAAGTCTGAGGATGCTACAGACGGCCAAAAAAAAAACGGCCAAGTAGTTGAAACAATAATGTAACTTAACAGAAAGATACGGTAATAAAAAATAAAAACGTATATTTGCTCTACAACAGTATTGAGCACTTTCTTCAGTTTTTATTAATTACCATTTCCACTATATATATATATATATATATATATATATATATATATATATATATATATATATATATATATATATATATGAATGGAAATGTATAAAAAAGAATACGAAAAGTATAAAAGCTTATAACTTTCCTTTATTCGTTTTCAATTGGTGACGTGCAGGAATACAAAATAATATTATGAAAAAAATTAAAAAACTTATATATATATATATATATATATATATATATATATATATATATATATTGAAAATTCTTCCCGAGTCCAAGAGCATTAATAAAACGGCGCTTCTATATTATAATAACGAAAAAATATCGAATTTCAAGCCTCAAATAGTAACATATCCAAAAATTACAAAAAACGGTATGGTAGAAAAATAATTATTAATGAAAAAGAGATGTGTGAAAGGAAGCGCTACGCTTACTAAAAAAAGACGAAAATGAGAGATACGGTCACATGATGAATGTAATTCAAAATGTTGGACAAATTTTATTCCTCATCTACACATTATCGAAAACTGTTTTTCATTAATAATCATTTTTCTACTTTATCGTTTTCCATGATTTTTTGAATAGGTTACTTACTATCTGCTACATGACAATTACATAGATATCATTTGTTTTACTCGAAATTCAATTTTTTTTTTCGTTATTATAATATAGAAACACCAATAAAACTAAGGTGACCATCAACGTAGTGCTATAACCATTTATTCTGGGGAGTGCCCGAGTAGGAATGCCCCTCTTCTCCCCACCCACCCTGATCATGGGGTTTGGATGCTTTGTCGGTTGTGATAAGAATAGTAGATTTTCTAAATTGAGTAGGCGGTAGTTTGTCATCGTCGTCATGGCATTGGTAAGAAAGCGATCGATTGTCGATGTTATCGTCGTAGAGTAAGCAGCAGACAACTTCATTGTTTTCATTCATAAGCGAACAAAAATCAATAAGGCACTCTTTGATACGACAGGAGTGCGTGCAAAAATACATGCTTTGCTCAGAAGCACAAATGAACCATAATACTCGATTCGTATTATTTGGATTATTATTTGGACTATTATTTTAATTTTTAGTGTTATTTTCACAACGTTTCGGCCGATGTACCCTCCAACCCTCTCCAGATGTATCTTGTGGAACTCAGGAATGATTCCACCAAACCTGGAAATCAGCAAGGAATTTCAAATGGAACCTATCTTTAATCCATAAGGTAGCATGCTCTTGTTCCATCAGCCAAGGACCTGTGGCATAATGGATAATGCGTTCGTTAAAATTCAGTTGTAAACTACATTCTTCTAGAGGCTGAAGGTTCAATCCACAGTGCAAGCGATACTCAAAATACAATTGTGATTGCATAACGAGAGCATGATCCCCCTGTGGATTAAATGTGCACTATATCTGCCCCGGTTGTAGTAGTTGCTTACGCACCCTCCCCCTGCATGACCAGGTGGTAATTTAGTTGTAGACGGAGGAATACTCAGAAAAATGCAACCCCATAATCCCCTTTCTTTTATCAACCTCTTTTTGTCCGGACCGCCATGAGGTGAACACGTATATTTCTGTCTCTCTGTAAATGAGGTGGGGGGGGGCATCCGCTCTCCCTCAACAGTAGTTAAGGTAGGTTAGTTAGTTAGTGACTGGCTGTGATTGTGATATATAAATAAATGGTTTTCTTCAAAATTCTGTGCAAATTTCTGTCTGACAAAATACATCTGAAGAAGGTCGCAGATTACATTGACCGAAACGTTGTGAAAATAACACTCAAGATGAGAACAGTAGGCCAAATAATGCAATTAATACTTGTTTATCAGTCTTCATTTCAAAACTTCAGAACAATAATACTTGACTTTTGTGATAAAACTTTAATTTAAGTCAACTATTTCTTTGTGTTGGTTTGTTAGTTATACGGCATATCAATTCTTTTGTTTTTATTGAGTACTAATATTGGGACGATTGATTGAAAACGGAAAGAAAAAACAAACATTTTGGTGTTTCAGAATCGATACCAGAATCGGAAAAATTCGAGCCAAATTTCCAATTCCAAAAACGATTCTTTTGATTTTCATTTTTGTTTTTGTTTAGTCTTGTTTAATATTTAATTCTCGATTGATAGTACTAACAATAGAAATTTATTCATTAGAAACGAATAGTTAAACTAAAATCTATATACAATAATAACAAAAGGTAAAAATGGCACCAGAACAAATGCCACAGTAAAACATGGCACAGTTAAAATGTCACAAGTGGAGAAAAAGGAAAAATTATGTTGTTTTTATGGCAATTCAAAAGTTTAAAAAGCAACAACTCTACCACAAAATATTTAGGAATTTAAAAATAATTGGAATCAGATAAAAAATATTGAAATCGTCCCATCACTATTTGTTGCGGGTGGCATTGTTAGTTGCAAAAAGCTAGGAATTGGCAGAAATTCAAAGGAGGAAATATATAATATGTGGGGACAGTAGAGAGAATTTTTATTCAACACAAACAAAGTATCGTGGGATTTTATACAGAAAGGGAGATAATAAGAAAAAACAATAGTTATCAGACTTCTAACACTATTTAGACAATTCGTTGTATGCAATAAATTGAATACAAGTTTCATTTTTTTGTATCAATAGCTGGAGTTCATGAAATTCATACCATTCCCAAATTCCATGCATATTTTCTCTCCTCCAATGGGAAGTTGTTGCGTGTAACCAAGCCCCCACCACAACCCTCCATAGTCCTTTCCCCTTCCTAAATAACTAATAATACCACATTTACCCTAATAGGAACCACTTTATTTTAAAAAAGACTTCTCCTTCTCTGATCAATACAGATACTACACTTTGAAGAGTCATTGAGTGTATCTGTCTCCAAATTTGCTGAGATTGAAGAATTTGCCGGGCCAATTTGATTCCCAAAAAAACAAACTGCTAAAATTTTTTTTTTACTTTTATTCATCCCAAACAAAGCATATTGCCGCTTTGAAAACTGCTGGGTACTTAAGCATCACTTCTTTCTCACTTTGAGCCGGAACTTTCTTTAGGAAGGGACTTTTCCCTCCTCTCACCGTTGTCTCTGCTTGCGCAAAAGCATAGTCGCCTATCCATCTGAGTTCGGTGATTTATTCCTCTCAAATCTCGCAAATTCTCATGGTTAGTCTCGCCCTCTTTCCCATAAAACCAACCATACCTACCGCTTCTTCTTCTTCTTCTTCTTCTTCTTCTTCTTCTTCTTCTTCTCCCAGCCCCTGTGTATTGACAGCAAACAGAACAGACTTTCTGTCTTTCGGAGGTGAGTGCATTAGAATAATTACTACTACACACTTGAAATGCATTTAACTTGTAATTCACTGCGACTGTGGACAAAAGTCTGTGGAATCAGGTAGAGTTACACATAGGAGAACCATAGATAAGAGCTCAGTCGAGCATCTATCATGAAAATAACGATAGAGCAGAAAAAGACTAGCATCTCTTTTGTGAGAAAATGGCTGTAGGGATGAGAAGAAGACATTGTCCAACAAATATTGAAGTCGGTTCTGTTACTTTGTCAAGGCAGGAAAAGGTACTCTGAATGACACCTCTTCAGATGTAGCAATAGTACTCAATCTTAGGATGTATTTGGTTCCTATACAAGAAGAGATTGTGTCAGGTGTGAGAAACTTTCTGGAGTGATAGAATGATGTAAGCATTTTTCCAGTGATCTTAATCATGCATTTGATGTAAGCCTTCTTCCATTACAAGTTTTCTTAAGTGAAGATCAGCCCTAGAAGCTTATCAAAGCAGAGGGCTTCCTCAAGGAGATAGCTATTCATTTCAATTTAGCCAAAGTTGGAATCCGAGCATTAGTGGTGAAAGGTGAGAAGCTAGGTTTTAAACACATTAGACACAACCTTTTCGCCCATTGCACCACATGTGCCATGTGCTCCAAGCAGAAGAGAAGGATTCAGGAAAATCTTGATCATTAATGCTCTTCGAAGTGTTGCCATAGACTGTTTTGTGATCTGCATAAATGTTGATAAATGATCTCAGAATGTTATTAGAGAGATCATTGATGAAGATCAAGAAAACGTTTGGGCCCAGAATAAATCCCTGAAGCATGCCAGCATTGATTCGATGTGCGTTAGACATATTATATCTCTAACTATCCACAATTACTTTTATAAACCTATCAAAGAAAAAGCATTTGATGAAGACATTTCCATTGATCCTGTCAGCACATCAGCTGTTGATCTTGCAAGACGAAATCCATATTGCTTGTCACTGTGTAGGTTGTTTCTGCTGATATGATTGACAATTTTTTGATGCATCACCGATTCAAGCAACTGACTTATGCCGCACAGCAGACTGATCAGTCTGTACTAAGATGCAGGAGACCAGAAAAAACACACAATTAAACCCAGATCTTCAACTTCCAACGTAGACCCTAACTACCATGTCTTCTTCTCCAACATCAGGGGTCTATGTTCCAACCTTCCATGGATTGAAACTCAATTACAGGAGACTAAACCAGACCTATTATTTCTAAGTGAAACTGGCATTGGACCGGCTATTTCCCTAGAAAAGTTTGGAATTAAAGGATACTCTAACTTAACATCTAAATCTGACTTCCAAGATTGCCATGGGCATGGAATATGTGCCTATATCAAAGATGGCTTTCCATGTGGTAGGGATATTTCCAGAGAAGATCCTAAATTATCCTAGATGTATTCCGGGTTACACTTTCTCACACGACTGCGTTTATATTTGCCCTCTATCGCCCCCACAGCAGCGGAGTTACTATTTTTAAGAGCATATCTGAGAAAATTGGCCACATCCTATCTTCGGCTAACATTCACATCTGTAGGGACTTCAATGTTCACAATGTGGAATGGTTAACCCACTCAAACAAGACAGATGATGAGGGGAGGTTCTGTCACGATTTTTCCATTACTTATGACCTCACTCAGATTGTGTGCCTGATACTGACGGCCGATATGCAAGTCTCCAAGATCTTTTCCTCACAAGTTGCCCTGAGTTATGTTCATCTTCTGTTCTGTCTCCACTGGGATCTTCCGACCAATCAGTTGTATCAGTTAAGATAAAAACAAAATGTAATAAGTCCTCCAATATACCTTTCCATCGTACAGTATATTGATACTCTATGGCTGACTGGGATAGCTTCTGTTCATTTATATCTGATCTACCTCTGCATTCCATGTTTAAAAAGGATGTGTCCTCTATAGTAACAGACCTGACAGAATGGTTAATTGTAGGCATAGACTGTTTCATACTCTCAAAAATATTCCAGCAAAAACCTAACAGCCAGCCATGGTTCTCTCCGGAACGTGCTGCTGCCATTGCGCACAGAAATCACTTTTTCCATTGCTTCCAACGTAACAGATGTACTGAGACTAAAACTGCTTTCAGGACTGTCAGAAACCACTATAAAAGAGTAATGAAGAACGTGAGAGAGTTGTATGCTCAGTTCGTTAAGTCAAAAGTAGCTGAGCAGCGGCTTGGTTCCCACCGGTTTTGGCAAATAGCAAACAGGATCCTAAACAGATGCTATCGATCCTTGAAGTACACCCACATTTATATCATATTGTTTTGACGTATAACCATTGAGGACAACCTGGATGCTTCTCTTATTTAAGGATTTAATTATATTAAGTATTTGTTCAGTAATACCATATGATATGATTTTCATCAGAAGACCATCGTGCCATACACTATCAATAGCCATAGATATATATAGGGCTACTGCCTATCATCTCTTTCTTTATCCAGTGCATGGTATATACATTCAGAGATTACAGTTAGGATATTTGCTGTAGAATGGGCTTGCCTAAATTGTTAGTTGGACAGAAGTTTAGCAGCTGTAAGATGGTGGACTTAGAGCTTGATTAATTATGAACTGGTGAAGAGAAGGAGGAGGCTAATGGGGCGATAATTTAATGGGTGAGTTCTTTCGCCAGAATTCTTGTAAACTGATATCACAGAAGCAGTTTTCCAACAATTAAGAAAGCAAGATTTGTTAAGGCATTTGTTGAAAAGTTTAGACAGAACTGGAGCAACCTCAGCGGAGCATTTTTTAATAGCACAGCCAGGATGAAATCAGGTCCACATGCTGTTGAGGTGTCTAGGTTGTTTATGATATCGTGTACTTAAGAAGGGTGATTTTTAGATCATCTAGTGTAGTTTCTGTCCGCAAAAGGAAATCAGGGAGGAAGTGGTTTGTTAGGCCCAATGTACAGTTTAAGGCAAACCGACTGGCAAGCATGTTAGTCTTCTCAGTTGCCATGCAAGCACCCTCATGATTGTTGGATATGGAGGGATTGTTGATTGACTATTATTTACTACAATGTTGTAGATTTTACAGTAATCACGAGTTTCTAATTTCTGTGCTTCAATGTGTTTTCTAGTGGTTTTGGGGTATTCTCTCTTAGCTATCGCTATTGCTTTCTTACAATTATTTTTAGCTTCTATATACTTTTGTCTGTTTGTACTAGACTTATGTTGGTTAAATCTACAGTATGCATGCTGCTTTTGAGCAATGGCAGCTGTGCAAGTAGAAGTAAACCATTGGGGTGAGTGAGGTTTACTATAGAACTTCCGTGTGAGAACATGTGCTTCAATTGCAGTTTTGAACAATTCAGTGTTCTCATTTGCACATTGTTCTGCAGGAAGAGAAAAGATATTTTTTCATGGGGCATCTCTGATGTGATCCCTGATGACTTCCCTGTCAGTCTTCTTATAGTACATTGTCGTTTTGAGCAATCGCTCTCCAGCTTTGGGTTGAAAGTTTAGGATGATCTTTACCATTATCACAGTGTGATCAGCATTCCTGAGTGGGCTATGGACATCCGTTACACAATCATCAGGGACTGTGGTTAGAAACAGATCTAGAAGGGGTTGCTGATCTTGCTGGTCTGGGAGACAGGTCAGAAACATAACTGTCTGTGATAGGGAATGAGATATAGGGAATCTGTGCTATGCTACCAGCTTCGTCTATGTAAGTAGAGAAACTAAGCCGACAGTTACCATGATGGACAGTAAAGTCACTAAATACATGTACTTGCATGCTAATATCAATAGAGAGTGCTGTATCTATGCTATCGGAGACTTTGTTGATTAGGGTACAGTCCTGGGTCGAGGGAGACCTGTAGAGAAAATATAAGTAGTTAATGCTATGTTGAAGGTTAAGTTTAAAGTACATATTGGGGTAAGTATCGTCATGGCAGGTTGTCCTAACAAACTCCAGAGAATCGTGTCAGGAGAACCTCCAGGAGAGCCCACCCACTCCCATCCAGGAATTTGGCAATTATTTGTCTGACTCTCACCCTTTTGATAGCTGAAGCAGCTAAGTGCAAAGTTGGAGTGTGATGTTTTGGCTGCATTGAAACAGTTTGGCTGCATCAAATCGCTAAAACTTGATGGCCTGCTGTATATTATAATGTTTCTGATGGCTGTATTCAATAATTAATTTGATCAGAGATTTATTCTTAGTCAGGTGACTAATAGGGAAGTGGTTATATTATTGAAGAAATGGAATAGGTGTGCTGGGGAAGAACTAGTACATGCTGATAATTCTGCTAAACACGAAGTGAAATATTTGGGCTCAGTTCTTATTGAATTGATTGCATCTTGCCATTGGGGAATTGATCAAGTCTGAGAAAAACTATGCTGTAAAGAGGAGATCGATTACATAGAATTTTGCAACTGATTTGTGTGATCTCAGTGAGATAGAAAAATATGGAGGCCATGCTGATCAATTTGGATCAGTTTAAAGTTTTCAACATTTTTACTTAATCACCTAAAAACAAGTAAGGGAGATAATTCATAATTATATAATGAATTACATAATGAAGAATATAATAGAAGTTCTCTACCTTACAACTCAAATTTTATTTCTTTTTTCAAAGTTTCAAAGTGAGCAAACAAATCAAAATGATTTCACTGCATCCGAAACAACACCAGTTAGATACAGCTAGTATATATATATATATATATATATATATATATATATATATATATATATATGTGTGTGTGTTTATGATGAAATATATTTATTCAATTATATTTCACCTTTTATTTATCACAGTCCTTTAATTTATTAAGCTCGGTGTGACAACAGAGTATATATAAATGACAAATTTGCCTCCTCCTTTGAGACTGCATTCACAAATATCTGCAGACTTAGAACTAATTTAGATAATATTGAATCATTTCTCCAAGCAAACACCTCGGATATCTTAGCACTAAGTGAAACTAACTTGCATTCCTCCATCCTCTCTAACCACTTTAACTTTGCCGTAAAGATTCATATAGACATATGCACTCATTTGGAATCTATTTTTGAAATACCTTCCCCTTGACTAGAGAAACAAAACTAGAATCAGACAACCAAGCCTTTATGTGATTTAGACTTAACATGCAACATAACATTAACTACTTATATTTTCTCTACTGCTCTTCCTCGACCCAGGACTGCACCCTAATCAACAAAGTCTCTGACAGCATAGATACAGCACTCTTCCTTGATACTAGCACACAAGTACATGTATTTAGTGACTTTAATGTCCACTACAGTCATTGGCTTGGATTCTCTACTTACACAGATGCAGCTGGTAGCATAACACATAGCTTCTCTATATCTCATTGCTTATCACAGACAGTTACGTTTCCGACATGTTTCCCAGATCAGCAAAATCAACATGCCTCACTTCTAGATCTATTTCTGACCAGTTCCCGATGATTGTATAACGAATGACATAGTCCACTCAGGAATGCTGTTCACGCTGTGATAATGGTAGAAATCGCCCTAAATTCTCAACCCAAAGCTGAAGCGCCATCACTCAAAATGACAAGATATTATAAGAAGGCTGACTGAGAAGCAATCAGGAATCTCATCAGAGATGCCCCATGGGGAAATATCTTTTTTGTCAATTCACTGAATCAAGAATCTTTTCCTAAGATGGATATTTATTCTTGAACTTTTTAGATGATGATTGAGGATTTGTATTATTTAGATTACAGTTTTCATCTTGAATGTAATTTGCACAACGGTTTGATATAACTTTTGACCTTATTCAGTAATCTTGTTGAAATTAGAGATCTTGTCAGAATTGGAAATCTTTTTTATGAACTGAAGAATCTGCACAGAATTTCAAACAGAACCCTTTATTTAATCCATGGGAGTAGCATGCTCTTCTTGGGCTAAAGGCTTAAATAATTTGCAATTGAATTCTTAGTATTGCATGCAATGAGAATTGAACCTTCAACCTCCAGAAAAGTGTCACTTACAAGTATAAATAAAATTTAGTTGTAAGTGAGACTCTTCTAGAAGTCGAAGGTTCAATCCTTAGTACGGGTGATACTAAGAATTGCAAATTACTCAAAACTTCTACCCAGTCATGATTGACAGAATAAGAGCATACTACCCCCATGAATCAAATAAAGGGTACCATTTGAAATTCTGTGCAGATTCCTGAATTTGACAGAAAAATTTCTGAATATGAAAAAATATGCCTGAAAAAGAATTGCTGTTACAGCGACTGAAATGTGAAAATTCCACTCAAGATGAGAACAGTAGTTCGAATAATCCAAATATATCACATCTATAATAATGAATAATCCAAACATATCACATCTATAATAATGAATAATCCAAACATATCATATCTATAATAATGAATAATCCAAACATATCACATCTATAATAATGAATAATCCAAACATATCACATCTATAATAATGAATAATCCAAACATATCACATCTATAATAATGAATAATCCAAATATATCACATCTATAATAATGGATAATCCAAATATATCACATCTATAATAATGTAAATATATCACATCTATAATAATGAATAATCCAAATATATCACATCTATAATAATGTAACACAATCATTTGTTAGGGAGAGTTGCTTGGTTCTTGTGGGGATGTCTCTGGAATGGCAACCACTTCTCAAGTGTTAGACACAATCAAACTATTGGCACATGAATGATAAAAACATTTAAGATGAATCACTAGGGTGATTAGGGAGGACTTGACGTTGGCTACATCTGTTGATAGGTCTGATCGTTGGTCGTTTTGGTTGGCGCCATAACAGGCAGCAATTGCCATTGAGGGCAAGGGTCGCCTGCTAAAATTGAACGCTTGTATAATATATTAAATGCTGCATAGAATAAACAAACACAATTTCTTTTTATATAAAACTAGCGGGGTACCCGGCGTTGCCCGGGTGTTTAGAGGTGTGTGTGCTCGGGCGGTTGGTAAATCAAAACAAAAGAATAAGTCAAGTAATAACCCTGTTTAAATATTATATAAAAATAAACAATGTTAAATATTTTTTTTAAAATCTTTGCCCGGGTGTTTTTGTTTGGGGTGGGTGGGTAGGGTTAAAAAAAGTTTTGGTAGGTAGGTATGATCGAACCCAAAGCCTTGTGGTGAAGTTGGAAAATAAAATGTGGAAAAAAACGTGACACGTTAACTGCTGGACCAGCAAGAAAAAGTAACTGAAACACGTTTGAATTTATTTAAGTATTAAGAATTGACAGGTGCCCGCACTTTAATATCTTAATGAGGTAAAATTTTAGTAGCGGAGTTAACTTTTACTGCGGGGTAGTTTTTTAATGAGGTCAAATAGATGTTACTGCGGGGCAGTTTTTTTGAGTTTGTTTACCCAACTTTGGCTGGTTTTGTTTCCCCTGGAAAAATGATGCTGGGAGGGGTGACCAGCTCCCCATAAAAAGGAAATTGCCCAAATTGAATAGCAATTGTCTGATACAAGGAGAAACTCTGCATTGATCAAAGCTGGACGTTTGTCGCGAACAATGCCAGCTTTGAATTAGTTTTGCTGTTATATGAAAAAGCCGAATCAACACGTGGTGATCGAAAAAAATCTCGAAAATTGTGCATAAAAGTCAGGCAAATTAAAGATAGATTTGACCCCCCGTTCTTAACTCGTACATATTATGATTTAGAC
Source organism: Euprymna scolopes (assembly GCF_053919585.1). NCBI lineage: Eukaryota > Metazoa > Mollusca > Cephalopoda > Sepiida > Sepiolidae > Euprymna > Euprymna scolopes. Next base: position 1,446,401 of record NC_136510.1, on the reverse strand, counting down.
AGCATATAAAAAGTTTTAAGAAGGAGTGAGCCGACCGATCGTCACCCAGAAAAAAGCCTTTTGCGGACATTTTTTTTTTTTTTTTTTTTTTTTTACACAGTGATCACCACTTATCAAGGCCCGGAAGCCACTCAGGGATAAGGGTTATTGTAAGTACATTACGTTAGTGAGGAGATTTGCTGATATGTTTACTTAAGGGGGTGGTTCATTAGGAATTTGTTAACATTGGACTTGAAGACAACCAAGTTGTAGTCCGGAGGGAAGCAGGCAGACGGAACAGAGTTCCACAGGTGTGCAGTTCTAAGAAAGAAGCTTTGTTCATGGAATCTGCGTTTTGATTTAGGCACAGATATAGAGTGGGGGAAATTTTTCACAGTGGATTCAGCTAGACGGGTGTTTTTCGTGAAAGATTGGCGAGGGGGGACCAGAGATTGGAGTTCAGACGAGCATCTGCCATGGAAATAACGATAAAACAAGAACAGGCTCGCAACGTCTCTTCTGTGGGAGAGAGGCTGCAGGGTAGAGAAAAAGGCATCCCCCACTAAGCCACGAAGTCTATTTTGTACTCTGTCAAGGCAGGATAGGCTGTTTTTAGCAGCTCCTGCCCAGATATGGCAACAGTATTCCATCCTTGGAAGTACTTGGCTTTTATATAGGTAGAGAATTGCATCAGTAGTGAGATATCTTCTGGAGCGGTAGAAGGATCCCACCATCTTTCCAGCGACCTTGGTAACAGACTTGATGTACGTGTTCCATTTCAGATCAGGAGTAAAGGTCAAACCCAGAAGCTTGTCAAAACACGGGGCCTCACCCAGACGAGAGCCATCCATCACAATTGATGCCAGATGGGGATCAGAGCGTTGATGATGTAAGGATAGGAGTTTGGTTTTGGATGCATTAAAGGTAACCAGCCACATCTTCCCCCACTGAACCACGCGCTCGAGATCAGAGGAGAGAGAATCAGAGAGAACTTTGTCATTTACAGCCTTTGATGTGTTGCCGTAGATGGTCGTGTCATCAGCATAGATGTCAACGAATGATTTAAGTATGTGTTTAGGGAGGTCATTGATGTAGATTAGGAAGAGAGTTGGGCCCAGGATTGACCCCTGAGGGACTCCAGCATTTATATTGCAGGCCTCCGATTTTTGTCCATCTACCACTACTCTTATGAGCCTATCGGAGAAAAATGATTTAATGATTGAGAAAACATTTCCAGTTATACCATAGCTGGAAATCTTGTGAAGTAGACCCTTATGCCATACCTTGTCGAAGGCCTTTGATATGTCGAGAGCAATTGCCCTAGAAAGGAAGCCTTTGTCAAGACATACACAAAATGTGCACACACTAACACACATTTTGCCTTATATATATAGACTAGCGAGGGGTACCCGGCGTTGCCCGGGTGTTTGTAGGTGTGTGTGAAAAAAACCCGAAATGTGAAAAAAAATCATTTTAACCCTTTATGACAGAGGGATGCAACATTTCATCGATGGGACAGCGGTTGAAGCCTAGCTGACAAACATTTCCTTTCAATCTGATTCACCACCAAGGAAAACCGGGATACAACTGCGCCATACCACGTGTGCTATTCCCTCACTAAGTCAGGAGAATACTGATAGGGAGAAAAAGAAATAAGTTGCCAACTAGGAATTATCAGCACTTTTCAACAAAATTGAGGTGACAAAACATCTCATAGGACTAACGCAGAGTTAAAAATATTCAAAAACAAGTGCTTGGCTCGCAGTATAAACTTATTTACGGTGCCCGTGAAAAAAAACTGAAGCCTTGACGCGCAGTTGGAAAATAGTAAAGTGTGAAAAAAAAAGCAGGTGCGCGTTTTTGATTGACGTGACGGCGATAGGTATTCAGCAGTTAGCATTTTGTGCGGGACAGTTTTTAATGAGGTCAAAAATCGGTTTGTTTGTTTTTAAAAACCCGCTCCCTGTTTATTAGGGGGAGCGCCTTGTCTCGAAATGAAAGCTACCGTCTGATATGACAGTTCGGAGGGCGCGCGGCCAGTCCACTGGCTTTCGGCCAGTGGGTATTTATTTGCTCCCCCACGGAGCAAATTAGGCACAAGGCCAATTTTTAATGTGAGGAGTGAAGGGAGGGGGAAGGGAAAAAGGGGACCAGCTCCCGAGAGGTGGGAAATGGGAGCTGGTTAAAGGTCAGGCATGTGGGGTTGCCCCCACATCTGGTCTTTGCTAGTCATAGCTGGTCTTTGCTAGTCATAGCTTGCAGTATCTGTCGGGACAGATACTACACTTTGATCTTGTCGCCCGGGCCCCGAAGGGCGCGCGGCCAGTCCGGAGGGCGCGCGGCCAGTCCACTGGCTTTCGGCCAGTGATTAGAGTCGAGTTTCGCTTTTTGTTTATACCGAAAACTGAATGTAACGCGTGCCGATGCGGGAAATGTCAAATAATAAACGTTTGAAAGTCAATAAAATTAAATAGACAGGCGAGCTGCGTGGTTAAGTGTGAGATATTACAATTTATAGATGATATAAAACGTTTTAAGAAGTTGTGAACCGAGCGAGCGCTTCTCTGAAAGAAGCCTTTTGTGGGCATCGAGAAAAAGCGTACATACATACATACATTTTCGCTTTTATATATATAAACTAGCGAGGGGTACCCGGCGTTGCCCGGGTGTTTGTAGGGGTGTGTGGTGTTAAATAAAAAAGAAACCATAGGATCGAAGCCGAACCCCTGAGGCGAAGTTTGAAAATAAAATCGGCCAGCCAGAAGTGAAAGATGTTTGAAAGTCGTTGAGCGTTATGACGACGACGATGACGATGTAAGCATTGTTATAAGCGAAGTAAGAAAAGAAAACAACGTTTTAATTAAGCGGGGGAGGGGGGTAAAACACAAATTAAAACAGAAAAACGAACGAACGTTACGTGAAAAATGGCTTAAATAATACAGGGTTACATTATTTAAATTAAAAAAATCGAAAAAAAAACAAAAACATCTCACACCATATTCGAACCCAAAACGTTTAGATAATGAACCAAGGCCTTAACTACCTGAGCTAAAGTGATATATATAAAGTTTATTCGGTTTATCAACTATTTAAAGTAAATCAGGTCATGACGTCATCTGACGCATGCGTTGTTGACCCTCCTCCCTGTCAGAAATTGTCGATTTCAGGGTGAAAAAGTTAACGTTTTTCTCGTTTTCTGTCTAGACATCTCTCTCTCTCTCTCTGTGTTTGCGTCTCTCTCTCACTCTCTCTCTCTCTCTCTCTCTCACTTTGTCTGCCTTACTCTAAAGACTGGAAAATGGCGTCTGGCTGTTTTTATTTTCAAAAAAAACTTCGATCGTTAATATTTTTTGTAAGCGTATTTTTTTTTTACTTCACATGTTTGGCTTGGCTTTATTTTTCGTTTAACTATCGTATCTAACTATTTTGAATGTGGTAATAACTTTGGTAACGTTGCCATAATTAATTTTTTTTTACCGATAACAACATTTTTAAATTGTAAATTCAGACCGCCATTAGAGCTTGCTGACGTCAAGCTCATGTGACATGACTCAGCGGGTTTTAAATACAACTTGACCCAAAATAAACGGCCGTCTGTATACTTTATGTAGAAGAGTCGACGACCATATTTTTTGGGGCAGTTATAAATCGATTTAAAAATATGTAATGTTTAACATTAAAATGTCACTTTTTTGGGGCCCCCCCTGCAGAAAATCGATCAGTTGACGCACTTCTGATGGTCACTTTGGGCCAATTTTTCGATATTTGTCGTCCAGAAGGTGGCGCTTTCATATGAGACCAAGTTTGTGAATTTTTGTTGCGTCTGTCGAAAGATTTTAGCAGACACACAAACATACATACATTTTCGCTTTTATATATATAGATAATCTGTACACGAGATAAACCAAATTATTTATTTTGAACAACTAAAAGAAGTATTTAACTTTAAAACCCATTCTTGACCGTCTGTCATTGATTGGTGCAAAACTGCTATGCATCTGCTCTCAACAAAGTTCAATGCTTCAGCAGTTTTTAAAGAGAGAGAGAGAGAGAGAGAGAGAGAGAGAGAGAGAGAGAGAGAGATACAGATACGTAACACTTGAACATGGTATAATTTTTGTAGGCTTTGATGACGAGTTCTTTGGAGTTTAACTTTACAAATTCTGGGGTCTCAGGTCATTTTGTTACAATCAAGTTTCATCACAACTGTCAGTCAAACCTGGTTGATATATTCTGACATTTTGAAAATCACACAACACCTGCATGACGTGTGTGCGCTTCCCCACAAGTACGGAACTAGCTTGGCACAAGGTGTCATTATGCAGAAGCTCCAGCTCCCCTGAAAGGGAGCTTCTCCATTGTGCCACAATAATATTACATCCATAATAATGGAATAATCCAAACATTTATTTCTTTGCAATAAATTCTACCTTTATATTTTGCTGCAGACAAGAGTTTGTTTTTCCTTCTTTGTCATTTCTATATAATACGAGGTGCCTTCAATAACAGCATTCTCCATTGCGAGTGAAACAGTCACATTTGCGAGTTGATTTTTCAAAATGGCGACTAGAAATAATGAAATGCTTATCTTTTGGCGATTCCATTTCTTTCACTGACAATCTTCCAAAGCTCACTACTGAGTGAAAAATAGTTTTTCAACTGTTTTTTTTTAATAAAACGAACAAAGTTAAATTATTTAAATAAATATTTAATAGAACAATATACTTTTTTTTTTTTAACGAAGGCTGTTTAAAAAAATATTTGAAGAAATTAGAATGTTTATACCTTCAAGTATCAACATAACATTTGTTGTATATTACAATTATTAAAAAAAAAAAAGCAGAAAAATCTTTATGATGTACATACTCGTCACAGAATGAAGATGTCATATTCTAAAAATCATGTGGTTTGGCTAGTAACGTTTCTATTTGGCTAATAAACAAAAATATTTAGTTGTTAAAGGTCAACTAAAGATAAATTTTGCCATAGAGCCCTGAATAAGTTTCCAAACTTTTTTTTTGTATGGGCACTTTCATTGATAGTACACACATGAAACTTTAAACTCCTTTAAAGTAATCTCCTCCGGCTGTAATGCACTTGTACCGTTCCAACAATTTCTGAAAGGCTCCATGAAAGTCTTCTTGTGTGAGCATGTCAATGACCCTCATCAGAGTCTCTTTCTTCTCCTTAATTGTCTCATAATGATAGCCTTTAAAGTTTTCCTTGATCTTAGGGGGAACAAGATCTGGACTATAGTAAGCGTGAGGAACTGTCTTGATACCTATCTTGGTCATGACAACATCTTTATGATCTCCTCTGAGTACCCTTAGGACAAACATCTTCAGTTCCTTGTGAATAATTGTTTGCAGTTCCCACACTGACACTGTGCACTTATTGTCTCTATAGACATATGACAGTCCTTTATCCATGAAATTTTTTATTTGGCCAATCTGGTGTTTTGACTTCCTTACTCCTCCCACACCTCTCATCATCCCTCACAGAATCCCTGCATTTGTTGAATCGCTTATGCCACTCAAAAACTGATGCTCGATTCATGCAAGATGGTCCACAAGCAATCTGAAGTATTCCATACGTTTCTGTTGCATTTTTTCCAAGTTTAAAACCAAATTTTATTGCATATCGTTCTTCTAAAGTGTCTTGACGTCCAGATTGCATTTTTGAAATTCACCAGCTGTGACAATCAGGCTTTAATGGGGTGTATTCCAATTCCTGCTATAGCTGTTCATTTGAACCTGAATTCATAAAACTTGGTCAGTCATCTCATAAGATGTATAGCAATAACATATTAAATTTTGAAGAGTCTATGACAATTTTAAATGCCTGTACAAAAATGTCTGGAAACTTATTGAAAGCACCTTGTATGTCTGTGTTTCTTTTCCTATTTGTAAGATTCAGCATCATCATCAGCCTCTGTAATAAACGTCTACAAAAATGCACACATTTAATTATAGAATTACTCACACCAGAGAGTATCCTATATCTTTACAAAGCCAAACTTTGCCCATGCATGGAGTATTATAGCCACATCTGGGATGATGCATCTATCATTAGTCTTTCATGCTTAGACAAAATCCAAAGAGTTTCAAATCTAATAAGTCACACACTATCGCCAAGCTTCAACCTCTGTCCCATCTCCACAATGTTGCATTCCTGTGCCTGTTTTACAAATACTTTAATGTAATCTACTCTGATGAACTCATAGCACTTGTGCCCTCCTCCGTTGTATATATTTCTGACTAATCCAACAAGCATCAAAATCCCACCCCTTCACTGTTAAGGTCCCTAGATGCCAGAAAGCCTTCTACTCTAATACTTTCTTCCCTTAGACTGCTAGACTTTGAAATTCCCCTCCCTGTTTCCTACTTCCTTGACTGTACTAACCAGCAGAAATTTAAATGTAATGTGAACAGCCATCTTACTGGTGGACTCCCAACAGTCCCTGTAAGATATGATCCCAAATAGTAGCCCTTACGTTTCAAGTGAAAATATATCTTGTTTGAGGTAAAATAAATAAATAAATAAAATAAATGCCTTTATTTTCTGACTTCAAATTTATAGATTTTAAAGTGTTTTCGTATACACTACAATGTTCTCCTATTCATCCGAGCAATGCCAGGCGCCCTTGTCTATTTATTTTCATTACGAAATTCCTTCTCTTATAATCGATACTTGGGGATATCCTCCTTGGGAAATTTTGAAGGCCCCTAAATTATCATCAACATCAACTCTATGTATTCAAGTCGAGGTTGGAAGAGAGGAGGTGGGATAGTTGATATTTTCACCAAACATGGAAAGTTTGGTGCATTGCGATCTCATTGGACAGGAGCAGATAAACAATTTTACAATTCTTCCTTTTCATTGGTCGATTATGAACAGTGCATGATTTTGATTGGTTCTTTCTATTCAATGCCGTCATCGAACACTTTTGGAACCTCCTCTCCCTTTTTTCAACATTGTTGAGTTTTTAATCTTTTACTTAATTTTTATATTTGTTTATTGGTGCTATAAAAAGTAGTAGTAGGAGGAGGATGCGTGCTTAACGTAATTTACATAAAAATAGTATCAGTAATTATTCGAATTTGTGTGCGCTTTTTTTTTTTTTGGATCTCTTTACATCAATACAAACTAAACAATTTTAATGATGTAAATCTTGCCGTCAAAGGGGATATGATTTAAACAAATCACTGGGGCCACTGGGCACTATTTCAAAACATCTTTTTCGTATAGAAAAAAATGTGTAATATAATATGTAATAAAAGCATTACTATCATTGACTGACCGTGAGAGGCCATTTTAAAACATGGCTGCATCTTGTTTACTGGTGTATTATGACTGAATATTTTTTCATAGTGGTGGAGCTTAAGTGCATTAGATTTTAAAGTAAATTGAATTTTATTTATGGGCTAGAAATTTTATTTTACACCAACACTCAATTTGATTCCAAAATATATACGAAATAGATAATCTATGACATTAAATCCACCGCAATGCATTTCAGTTAATTCAAAACAACTCTTTAATCTTTTCTTAATAGCTAAGAAAATGGTATTTCGTGAGCCTTCGAAATATGAATGGAATTTCGAAGCCTTTAAACGGTCGAATAGAAAGTCACTTAAACTGGCAAATCCTCATTTAATTAAAGATTGAAAGTTTTTAAAGCGATTTACATCCAATCTATGATTGAAACAAAATCACCTTAAATTAGTTCAGTTAATAATTTAAGGACCAAATCAGATGGTAATAATTAAATTTATCTGTCAAAACACTAATAATAATAATAATAATAATAATAATAATTTGTTTCAAAAATAAGATTCTATTTTTTAAGCGATTACGCATGAACACGCTGAAAAACTTGGCAGAAAGGAGAAAATTACATTTAAAAAATATTTTAAAATTTTGAGTTGGGCATCAGTTTCGTATAAAAATTTAACCTAAAATGATCCACTATCTCAGGACCATTCTAACTTTTAGGATAGTTGGCTATATTTTAAGTGTTAATCTACTCCAAGTCCAACGTAAACAAGTTCTTAATAAGCCGTTCCCTTAAGTTAACAAATTTACCGAATTTCCATTATTCATGATTACTATATTGTCCAATTTTACTACTGTACACCCTTTTAACCCTTATCCTCGAGTGGCCTCTGGGCCTTGATAAGTGGGAATGCCTATGTAAAAAAAGCATAATAATAATAATAATAAAACAATCAAAAAAAGGGGTTTGTATTACTGTACACATAGATTCGAAAAAGTTGTCAAAAAACAAATATATAACAAATGAATGTTATCAAAGGCAAGATAAGTTACTTTTCTACCAAACTGGATATATTTTTCGTGTTTTTATTCAATGTAACATGTTTATTCAGCTCGAAAACCATACAGTGTTTACCGATTTATTGGAAAATTCAAGATGGCGCCTGACTCTCTCTTTAACACAGTAAGTTCGGGAAAAGGTGTTATAAATAATAAACTAGATAAAATACTATTAAAAAACCACCGATTATATGTCAACCTATGTCACGATAACATATATTGAGCGGGTTTTTAATAGTATTTTGTCTAGTTTTTTATTTATAATACCTTTTCCACAACTTACCGTGTTAAAGAGAGTCAGGCGCCATCTTGAATTTTCCAATAAATCGATAAATACTGTATGGTTTTCAAGCTGAATAAACACGTTACATTGAATAAAAACACGAAAAATATATCCAGTTTGGTAGAAAAGTAACTTATCTTGCCTTTGATAACATTCATTTGTTATATATTTGTTTTTTGACAAGTTTTTCGAATCTATGTGTACAGTAATACAAACCCGAAAAAAGAATTAAAAAAAAAGAACACCAGAAAACGTTATAATAAAAATAAGGGAAACAAAAATGGAAATAAATGATTCCCGGGAAACGCCGGGTATGTACAGCTAGTATAATAATGATAATATTATTATCGTATTTCAAGATTTTCTTTGTTTATGAAGTGAAAATAAAAGTAATCAATGCTTGTATGTGCAGTCGTAGTAGAAAGCGATGTCGTTTTGTTATTCATGGCGTTTACAAACCATCTTTTCTTTCTCGCAGCACGTGTAGTTTCTTCTAGTAAGTTCTTTTTCTAAACGGTGATCATCCTCTCTATATCCCTTCTCTATTTTTCTCCCCTCTTTTTCAATTTCGACCGTGAGTGATCACCGAGGAGGAGGAGGGGACGAAGAAGAAGAAGAAGAAGAAGAAGAAGAAGGAGGAGGAGGAGAAGAAGCATATGTTTCTTTCTTTTTTGAGGGGGGGGGGATAAGGTTCTGTAGTAGAGACGAGACATTATTGATTATTTATATGTTTATGTTTTACTATCGCAGACACCCGCTACTTCAACTGATTCGAAAACATCATCAACGACCAATGAAAACAGAACTCCACGAGAGAGAGAGAGAGAGAGAGAGAGAGAGAGAGAGAGAGAGAGAGAGAGAGAGATTTTGTTTAGATATAGTCGTTCTCTGTCTGCGATGCACACATCATTTTATTATTACGAAGCCGGAACAACCAACTCGGGGACATATGGATCGTGTACACCGTATATAGACAACAAATTATTTCTTCGTATTCCACTCTCTAAAGCTCATTTCTAAATTCTCTATTAATATAAATTACACGCCGAGCCTTACACATTTTTACAAAGTATTTATCCGTCTATTATTTATTTGTAAAAAAAAAAAAGAAAAAAAAGTGTTTATTTATTTATATTATTGTCGATTTATAGTTTTTTTTTTCTGATCGCCATATTTTCAACTTGACGACCAACAAGAAAGCAAGTGGTTCCTTAAAACATTTTTATTATTGTTTTTTGTTGTTTTTATTTTGTTGTTGAGAATATTTGGAAACATTTTGGAGGACTCGATTCCTTTTTAAAGATCCGGAGATTTTGTTATTGTCTTGAATGATGCCAGGTGACGAAAGGGAACCCGGAATTCCGTCCAACATGAAAGCATTGCTCAAGTTTTGTATGGAAAACACGAAAGGTGACGATGCGACTCCTGTTAATAATAGTTCGCCTTCCGAGGTTAAAGAACTTGCGTCCGATGTAAGTGTTAATCTTTATTTATTTATTAATTTATCCATTTATTAATTCATTTATTTATTAATCATTTGTATTGTTCAATCCATTGATTTGTTTAGCATTTGCAAAATTGGCTTGTTAAAAAGAAAAAAACAAAAAACACTACTTATGTGAAATACAGGCCTTGCTGTTTTTTAGATCGGATTTTCAAGTTCAATTTTTACGGTACCTTTTTGTTTATTAATGTGTTATATAAAAGTACAGAAGAGTTTAAAAAAACTCTTCACAGGTTAAAAATAGCTTTTTAACTAATGTTAGCATTTCAGCACGGTCCGTCCCGTCGATGCTACTGAGTGCTACTCACTACTGCTACAAACAATCAACATTAAAATATTATACAATAACGGGTTACAATTGGGTTTGTATTACAATCCACATAGGTACGAAAAAGTTGTCAAAAAACAAATGCATAACAAACAAATTTAATCAAAGATAAGTTACTTTTCTACCTAACTGGATAAGTTTTTAGCATTTTTATTTAATGTAAAATATTTATCCGGTTCGAAAAACAAGTAATATTGAGCGCTACCGAAGAACAAGAAAAAATGGTCGTGATGTCATTGAAGTCTCGACAAAGACTTCAAAATAAGGAATAAAACAAAATCGTGGTAGAAACCCATATAATAAATGTTATTGTGACATTTATTTTGTTTTATTTCTTATTTTGAAGTGATTACCGAGACTTCAAAGATGTAAAAAGACTTCACGGCAATTTTTTTCTTGTTCTTCAGTAGTGCTTAGCACTGCTAGTGCTCAAGCTCAATATTGTTTTCGAACCGAATAAACATTTTACATTAAATAAAAACACTAGAAACTTATCCAGTTAGGATGAAAAGTAACTTACCTTGCCCCCTTTTTTTTTTTTTTTTTACATCTTTTTCGTATCTCTGTGGATTTTAATACAAACCCAAAATCTCCCTTGTTTCATGATTTATCTCTCTTGTTTGATCTGTCGCCTTTCTTTGTACAAGCACCGTATCCCTCCCCCCACCCTTCAGGGAACCGTATTCTCAACATAAACATTGTTTAAATTTTTCCTCGTGAGGAGGCAAGACTCTCGTGGACTTTTTAAAACTATCATCAAAATGTAGTACCTGTTCCGTCTTTAGTCAGAGGAGGGCTTTCGTATCACTTGAGGAATGAAAAAGGAAATGATCCCAACTCAAAGTTTCCTTAGTTGGGGAGTCGGATCTCTCCACGTTAAACTGACGTTGTCACATTTAGCTCTCACTCAATATTTTGATTATTAAGTGTTCACTGTGGCGAAAAGCTTTGGCCATTCGTTGCTTCCAATGAGTTCACCCAACTTCTCATTGTTGTACACGCATTTAGCAATATTTACTAAATTCACGAATAATAGCAATGAAAGTGACGAAGTGTACTTGGTACTCTGACTCTGCGTTTTGGATTCGATTTCTGTCGGGGGTTATTGTCTTGTTTTCACTATGAAAGCCATGCTTACATAAATTTAATCAAAATAAAAACAGTACATGTCCAGGATTCTTCCTCCTGAAAAAAAAAAAAATGTATGATGTACCGTGAGGGAAAGAAAATGTAGTCGACACCAAAAATCACGTAAATTAGTTATATTTTTTTAAATAAGAAAATCAGTTGTTATGGCTAAATGACGAGCAACGATCTTGCGACATCGTCTTAAAAATTTTGAAGTAACAAGGGAGATAACTCCAAATCGAGATTTTAGAAAACCATTCTTAACACGGAAAGGAGGGGACTTGGAAAAAACTCAAATTCGATTCCAAATTATTTTCTTCATAAAAATAAAACTACTTTATTAATTTCCGTGATTTTTTTTGCGTATGCTATTTTCTTCCCATCACGGGTCGGGGTACGTACATCATACAGATTTTTCTTTTTTTTTTTTTTTATTCTTCGGCAATTCTGAACAAGCACCTTATGGATCCTATCCCCCGTAAGCATAGCCCGCAGTGAAGCATAAGTTGCGCAACTCTAACCAGATCTCTGGAAACAATCTTGGGATAAGCAAAGAAAAGTTGGTGTCATTTCTTGGTTAATCGAATAGTTTAGAAAAAGAAAAAGAAGGGGTGCTTATTTAAATTGGCACTCATGGTGGCAATTCAAAGCAAAGAAAACAAGAAAAAAGTCTGTATGATATACGTACTCGTTATAGAACGGAGATGTCATATTCCAAAAATCATATAGAGTGATCAAGTAGTTTCATATACAATTAAGAAAATCAAAATTTACGATTTTTATCAATTTCACTAATAAACTGCATTGAACTTAAGGTTGATTTTTTTTCACCTCGACACTTTGAGTTACCTCCCCTTTTTCATCGGATTTAATCATGGGCGACGAAAACACTACGACTCGCTTAGTCATAAAATTTGATTTTCTTTAGTAAAAATAACAAAACAACTTGATCAAATTACGTGATTTTTGGAATATGACATCTTCATTCCGTGACTGGTACATACATTATACAAATTTTTCTGTATTTTTTTTTACTTTTCAGTGCTGCCAAAAAGTGCCAATATAATTTAGCACAAAAAAAAAAAAAATTCGCATATTTCTGATACTTTCTTTTCAGAAAATATTTATATTTCTTTTTCTTTTTTCTTTTAAATATATTTTTGTTTGTGTAATGCCAAATTATGTTTTACTTTTCTAAAATGACAATTGTTTTGTTTCCACTAGTTCCTAGTAAAATTAGAAAAGAAAGACAAAACTTTTGATCAAAGTGTAGTATCTGAATTGTCCTCCTGGACCGACAGAACGAAAATAAAACTTTATGCCCCAATCCTGAGTGTCCATTTTGGGAGCTGGGTTTCCTTCCTGCCCCACACGCACTTTAAACCGACCATATATTGCATCCATCTATCATCAATAAACAGGGATATTTTTATTTTTTTGTTTATTTATTTTTGTTGCATTTTCACCCCAAACAAGGAACGGTGCCACTTTGATGTAGAGGGCTACTATCTGGGACATTATTGCAGGGATACTACATAGGGAGTTGAGCAGCAAGATGTCTGTTTACATTACACTTGAACTCCTGCATGTAAGTACAGTCGGGGAAGCAGCAACCCGGAAGAGAAGTCTAAAGTCTAGCAGTTCTGAGGAAGAAACTATTAGAGTAGAAGGCTTTCTGGCATCTGAGGATCTCTGTGTAGGGGTGGGATTTTGCTGCTTGTCGGGTTTACTTATGTTGAGAGGGTACAAGGGCTTGTAGTTTGTCGGAGCATATACCATTAAAATACTTGTAAAACAGCTAGAGGGATGCAACACTTTGCCGATGGGAGAGCGGCTGAAATCTAACACAGTTTGGAACCTATTAGGTTGGCGACTGTATTTTGAACCCTGTCCAGGAATGAGAAATTAGTAGCAGATGCACGAGCCCAAATGTGATAACAATGCTTCATACATGGGTTAATGGTGGCCTTGTAGATGTACAGGATACTTTCAGGCGTAAGTAACTTTCTAGCATGGTAGAGAGAGCCCACCTTTCTTTGCAGGAGCTGCGGCAGTGCCCTCGATGTATTTGTTCCAACTCATATTCCCTGTAGACATTAAGCCAAGGAGTTTGAGTGAACTACTTTGAAGTAATGTATCATTAGCCATAGCTATTGGTGGTTGAGAAGGTGTCTTGTAATTATTGAAGGAAAGAAGTTTAACCTTGGCATCATTGAACGTTACCATCCATTTTTGTCCTCATTCCACTACAGACTGGAGACCTTCCTCTAAAGTTTCCGCTATTGCCTTAGGTATGTGTTCATTCATTTTCCCTTTGTGCCTGCTGTAGAGTGTGGTGTCACCAACAAATATACTTATCTCAGAGATAATTTTATCAGGGAGGCCATTTATGAATATCAGGAATAATAAATGTCCAAGAATCGACTCCTGAGGAACACTCACATTTATATCATATTGTTTGGATATACATCCATTAAGGACAACCTGGATTCTTCTCTTATTTAAGAAGGATTTAATTATGTTAAGCATTCGTCCATATGATCTGATTTTCCTGAGAAGGCCACCGTGCCATACCCTGTTAAAAGCCTTAGATATATCTAGGGCTAGTGCCTTATCTTCCCCGGCTTTATCCAGTGTTTAGACATGAGACAAGCCGAGCAGGGTGGGGGTGGGAGGATCATGTTAAATATAACTTTCTCCCCTAAAAGATTAGGGTTTGTTTTACAATCCACAAAGGTACAAAAAGTTGTCAAAAAACAAATACATAACAAATAAATTTAATCAAAGATAAGTTACTTTTCTACCTAACTGGATAAGTTTTTAGCATTTTTATTTAATGTAAAATATTTATCCGGTTCGAAAAACCAGTAATATTGAGCACTAACAGAGAACAAGAAAAAATAGCCGTGATGTCTCTTTACATCGTTGAAGTCCGATAATCACTTCAAAAAAAAAAAAAAAAGAAATAAAACAAAATGGTGGTAGAAACCCGCCCAATAAATGTCACCCAATAAATGTAACTCAATAAATGTCACTCAATAAATGTCACTCAATAAATGTCACTCAATAAATGTCACTCAATAAATGTCACCCAATAAATGTCACCCAATAAATGTAACTCAATAAATGCAACTCAATAAATGTAACCCAATAAATGTCACTCAATAAATGTCACCCAATAAATGTCACCCAATAAATGTCACTGTAATATTTATTGGGTGGGTTTTTACCACCATTTGTTTTATTTCATTTTTGAAGTCTTTGTCGAGACTTCAGACATCATGGCCATTTTTTCTTGTTCTTTGGTAGAGTTCAATATTACTTGTTTTTCGAACCGAATAAACATTTTACATTATTACTTATCCAGTTAGGTAGAAAAGTAACTTATTGTTTTTTGTTTCTATTTTTTTACAAATTTTTCGTATCTCTGTGGATTGTAATAAAAACTGAAATATTTTTATAATAAAATCCTTTAATTAGACTCATCCCTCTGAGTACCGCACAAATGGTTGTAAAGAGCTAAGGAGGATAGAAAGACAGAACAGGAAGAATACCATCCAGACCTCCACTACTGGGCGGGCATTGAGAGCACTGGAATCACAAAAAGGCTTATCACCTAAAGAAATTGATTGCAAACGGTTGTTGAGAATACGGAAAATGATTTGCAATGAATAACCAAGGGTTATTTCCCAGCTGAATGTGTAAAGTTTAAAAATTTATTTCACTTTTTTATAATCCAACCAGTTTTTTTTTTCTTTTCTTATATATTAGTGGTAGGACGATTCCAATATTTTTCCCGATTCTGATACAATTTCCGATTCCGATTCTTTATAAATCGCTAAATAATTAACTATAAAGTTATTTTACCCAACCGTAAAAGCATGTTATATTTTCTCAGAATAGAGATCCCCAGATCTAATAGTTTTTTCTCTAAGACTGCCAGATTTTGGAATTCCCTTCCGGGTTCCTGCTTCCCTAACTGTACTGAAATGCAGAAGTTCAAGGGTAATGTAAACAGACATCTTGCTGCTCCACTCCCTACATAGTAGTCCTGAAAATTATATCCCAGATAGTAGCCACCTTCATCAAAGTGGCACTGTGCCTTGTTTGGGGTGAAAATGCAAAAAAAAAAAACAAAAAAAAAACAGAAAAACAAAAAAAAACTCTTGTTGGAAGGGGTGATCTATAGATTTTAGTTTTACTGGTATTTTCAAGTCAATATTTATTTTTGTTTTATTATTACTACCAGCAGTGGAAGAACTTGTTTTAAACAAAATCAAATAAAAAAAAAAAGATAAAAAAAAAGATTAAAAAAAATCGCTTATGTCATAAAAAAAATAGACAAATTTTTCCGATACCCCCAAAGTTCCGATTCCGATTAATTGTCTCAACACTAGTGTGTGTGTGTGTGTGTAATATATATATATATATATATATATATATATATATATATCTGTAACATCATCTGTGTATAGATACTCCCTCAGGCATCTGTCTATAAAAGTGGTCCTGCCGATGGAAAAGTTGTGACGCATGGAGGCGGCTTGAAATGCTGGAAGCATGTAATAATTGATCTCAATGACCATCTTCAGTGTCATGCCTGCTTGAACGTGTGAATTCACCGGTAGGACTTTAAAAAAAAAAAAAAAAAAAAAAATGTAATTTTTGGCTCATGGACTTTAAGTGTCTGAGGGAGTGGCACTCGTCTGACAAGATGTTGCAATCATCATATATATATATATATATATATTCTTTAATTTTTTATTGTTAAAATTTAGATTAACTTTAATTGTATGTGGAATACATTTTAACTTACTTTAGAATATAATCAGAAAATAAAGAGTGGGGAATGTTTGTTGTAAAAGGGTTTTCTGAATTAAGAATATGATGTAATGTTTGGGTTGGTTTCGAAGATGCATTCGTTCAATTATAAAAAAAAATGTCAGTTGTATTACCCCCACACACACACCTTCTTTAAAAATCCAACTATTTTAGTTCTGGATAGTGAATAAATTTAAACTGATGAGGCGAAGATAAATTCAAATTTTCCAAATTTGATATTAACAACAATTGTTTTAGTCTAACCGAACTTCTATCCATAGTAAAAATGTGTGGTAGTGGCGTAGTAGTTGTATTGTTTAATTTATGCGTAGAGCGTCTCTCTCGTGATTTGTGTGTAGGCATTTTTTATGAATGGAGGCAGAGGAGTGAATTGATGAATGAATGACGTCGACTTGTACGTGATATCGTGTGTAGAACGAAAATCAATATTGATCTGAGGCTGTTCTCAAGAATTTGTTAGACGTTATTGATGCATCGTAATCACGAGTTTACTGATGTTACTCCTACTAGTAATAGTACCTTTCTGAGAAGGGGAAATATAGATTTGTTATAGAGGAAGATAAATATCTATATAAAGTTAGGTGTGTATATATATTTACATATTTGTATAGAAAAATTTACTATTAAACTAATTAACCATTCGTTATGATTTTCGGGACGTGTGAAAGATCCAAATGTGAACTATATTTAGTTTTATGCAAAGAATGTGGGGAACCCTTCTGAAACTTCAGATACCCCCGATTTTTGTGAACTGATAACAAATGATATTTTAGAGATCAATTAATAAATATTTTCAGACTTCAATTTCTTTGGAGTATCCAAAAGAGATTCAGAGGCATGATTTGTAAACAATTTCTCATTTGAAAATTCAAATCTATCAGAATTTTGATCACTAATCAAAACATCAATTTAAGAAAGATTCCCTGAATTTCAATTTCTTCAAACTCCTTTTAACTTTAAATTTTAGATATAGATTTAGAATCAAGATCATGTAATGTATTTTGATTACAATTAGAATAAGAATTCTAGACATAAGGTTTAATGACATCTTGACAATTAATCTTTGTAAGAGGACGTAAAAATGATGTAAAACTCTTGATTGCCCTTCGGTTCTAGGTGAGCATTGTCTAATGATAGCAGTTTCAATTCTACCCAAAGCCAACCAGAGAGATTAGTTGGCCGAAAACGTGGTGAGGCAACAACTATGGAAGACAGTAATTACTGAGGATATAGTTAAGAGACTCAGCATTCCTATCTCGTCGCAGTTAACCACCTGATGAAGGCCAGAGGAATAGTTGGCCGAAACGTCATGAAACAACATCTATGAAGATGAGGATGACAGTGCGCAAATAAACAAATTACTCATTTCAAAGGATTTCAATAATGAATTAATAAAACTCTTCTGTTTGTGAATTTTTGAGATGAGGATTGCCTATTCGTATGATTCATCGGACTACTGTTCTCATCTTGAGTGTCATTTTCACAACGTTTTGCTTAATGTAATCTCCGTCCTTCTTCCGGTGTATCTTGTTGAACTTCAGAATGTTTGTGTCGAACTCGGCAATTTGAACAGAATTTTGAACGGAATCCTTTATTTACGTCATGGAGGTAGCATGTTCTTGTTTCGTCAGCCATGATTAGATACAGGTCCTAAGTAATTTGCAATTGTATTTTTTGGTTGCCCACACTGCGAATTGAACCTTCAGGAAAATATCACTTTTACATTTAATTTTTCCAAGTACTCTAATCACTGCACCATGGGTTCTTGCGATATATTTTTATACCAAGTTACAATTTATTAACGTTAAAAACTACGCAAGGATAAGGATAAATGAAATGGATGGATTGACAGTTCAATGAGGAAAAATATTATGAGAGGATTGAAAATGAATGGCATGAACATTTGATTACTTATGAAAACGATTTCTGATAAACATTTGTTGACATTGGCTTTGAATATGACCATGTTGTAGTCTGCTGGGAAGCAGTCCCATGGTAATGTGTCCTATGAACAAGAAAGGTTTTTGAAAGAAACTCTGTTAATGAAAGTTCTTTTCAGTTGTGGTAGTAAGACGTGTTTTTGTAAATGTTTTAAAAATTACAGCTAAGTCAAACAACTTTCATGGAAATGATGATAAAGTTTTCGATATTGATCTAAACACTTTATCACACCTGAGGTTATTCGCTATCTCTACAAATCTACTATTGAACCGTGTATGGAATACTGTTGTCAGATTTCGGCTGGTGAATCTATAACCCAGCCATTTGAGAGTTCTTGATAAATTGTAGAAACGTATCTGTAATTTGCCTCACACTTTTTTCTTCATTGCAGCCGCTCTCTCACAGACATGATGTTGCTAGTCTCAGTCTTTTCTACAAATACTATTATGGCATGTATTCTTCAGAATTGTCTGATCTATTCTCTGCTTCCTTTGTTTCAGCTTGTTTGACTTATTGGTCTAGTGGTCTCCATCAATTCGCTGTTTGGATACCTTATTTTAATACAGTTTCCTATTCCAGTAGCTTCTTTCCAAGAATTTCAGGCTTGTGAAATTCTTTCTGCTTACTGTTTTCCTCCTACCTATAGCCTTGGTCTTTTCCAGACTTAGGCCAATAAGCATCTCCTGTCTCTGTGATAATCATGTTTTGTTCTTGTTAGCGCCTTATATCAAGTGTCTTCATGCCTTGTTTAGAGAGATTTCCATTAAAATAAAGTTCACACCTAAATGCCTTTCCTTTTTTTTTCAAAAAGCATTACAACATGGTGCCAGTTATGTGTATTTCCTCTATTATTCCCCTTTCATCCAAGACTGTATCCTAATTGACATCTCCAGTAGTATCAACACAGTAATTTCCTTGGATCCGAGTGATCAAATCCATGTATTTGGGAACTCTGATGTACACTACAGTGATGACCTTCGATTTTCAAGCTACACAGACACAACTGATAATAACATGCGGAGCTCCTCAATTTCCCATTCCTTTACACAAACCATCACCTTACCGACTGTCTCTCAGAACTTGAGAACCAGCAAGCCTCACTTCTTAACCTATTCCTAAAAATATTGCCTGAAGCTTGTGTGACAGATGCCCATAATCCACCTGAGATTGATTACCTCAGGGGTGGCAGCAGTTCTTCATCCGACACTCTAATCTAGATAGAGGATTGCATCTGGAGTCAGATAGTTCCTAAAGAAATGAGGGGAGATAGATTGATGTAAAAGATAAATTGTGGCTACCCTTTCCAATATGTGATATACTGAAAGGTTTCTCATATAATTGGGATGCCGTCAGGGCCAGTAGCTTCTTTTTTTTTTTTCTTTTTTTTTTTTTACAAGGTGGTCACCACTTATCAAGGCCCGGAAGCCACTCAGGGATAAGGGTTATTGTAAGTACAGTACGTTAGTGTGGATATTTAAAGTGTTTACTTAAGGGGGCGGTTCATCAGGAATTTGTTTATGTTGGACTTGAAAAAAAAAATCCAATATGTGATGTAGCGAGTTGTTTAAATTCTGATATGTGATCTATTCATTAACTCTGCTAAAGAGCTAAAATTAAAAAAAAAATACTACTCCAAGGTAAAAAACTAGCCAATAATAAGTGTTAGATTTTGATCTAGAAAACAGCAATTCTTCCCCTTTTGTCAG
This sequence comes from Euprymna scolopes, assembly GCF_053919585.1. NCBI lineage: Eukaryota > Metazoa > Mollusca > Cephalopoda > Sepiida > Sepiolidae > Euprymna > Euprymna scolopes. The sequence continues at coordinate 1,426,356 of NC_136510.1, read as the reverse complement.
AAACATTACTTGTGGCATATGAAGAGTAAAGGACAAAAATATTAATAATCTAATGAACAAAGGATACCATGATAATAAAATTTAACTTTAAAATGACATAGCTAAATGAAGAAAGATCGAAAAAGGAAGGTAAAACGTAAGTAAAAGTGAAAACTCCCGAGCAACGTCGGACGGTGTATAACTAGTTGATTATGTGTTTTGTTTTCATGTGTTAAGTATAAGATCTTTTGATTATTGTTTTTAGTATTCGCCCCTTTCCATGTTAATGATGCGTGCTCAGTCGAAAGCGTGGGAGTTTTCATTTTTATGAATGGGAAAGGTGAGGCGGAGGGATGGGGGGGTATAATGCAGTCGAGGAAGGTTGTTGTTGCCGGGAGGCGCAGCATGAAACCTGCAGTGAGTAGTACACACAGTTGCCGTTTCTGTTTTCATCTTATTTTGCTTCCAAGCACACGTCTCGATGTTCCGATATCTCCATAGCATTATTGACCTCGGATGAGGTTTATTATGCACAGGCACTCAAATTGATCTGCTTAATTTTTGATACTGCTTCTCAAATGAAGTACTGTTATCTATGAGGGAGTGGTGTCATCAGTACACTGGTTATCGACACTAACTGGACTTGGTGTTCAAGTTCTGCCTGAGTCATCACCAGAGCTGAGGGGTCTGGACTCTGAACATCTGACTCTGACTCCTACAATTTTTTAGAACTGATTCTGACTCCGGCTCCTATTTAAAAAAATAAGAATGAAATATTTTTTATATAATTTTCTTATTTTATGTCACAACATAAAAGTAGCATCAATTTGAATTGGTCGTTCATTTCGTTATTCTTGAAATATGACATTGTTTTCAAAGGATCATCTTTAGTTACTTCACACACATTTGAAAAATAATTTGCTCTGTACATAACACATTAGAAAAATGTAATTTCCTCAAAAGTAACGTCACAATTGCTTGAGTCAGAATTGAGGGATCAATCTATATAGCCACTACTTTTACGCCATTTCAGAATACTTTCTGCGTACTCGTAAAATGTTTCAAAGATATTATAGAATCTTTTTAGACACTATAATAAAATGCATTTTTAGACCCATAGGGGTAGACTCTATCCTTAAATTAGACTTGTGCAAGGAGAGAACAGCTGATCGCATGTATAATGTCATTGTTTTGGTTTGGTTAACGGACAAGGGATGCCAGGATCCATGCGTTTCCCAGTGATTGCCTTTATTTGATAGGGTGAGAAAGAAAACGGCGGGTAATATTAAACGTTTTTTGAGTGACCTACCTTGAAAAAAATGTGACTTAAGACACAATAGGAGAATATTTCCCTAATTTTCTCCACCACAAAAAATGTTATTTTTTGAGGAGTCGCAGTCAGGTGAATTTTACCGACTCTGGTCTATAAATTGGCCTTGACTCCGACTCCCCAGCCCTAGTCATCACACTTTGTGGAAAGGCACACATTCATCTGTCAATTCTCCGGCTATCAATTATATAGTAGGGTAAACTATACCTTCAAGCCTTGGTAGAGCAATTAGTTTAAAAGAAGGAAAAATGATTTTTACTAATTAAAATTCGTTTTTTTTTTTTTTTTTTTTTTTTTCCATTTAAAAGAAATTCTTTTATAATTCTAATCAACTCTTATATGGTGAAATCAAATTGATTTTAATCAAGAGAGCTTCTTCACATGCTTGAGAACACAATTTTGTCACTTAGCATAGTCTTGGGCAAGTCTTTCAGCTCTCAGTAGCTGTATGCCAGTTTCAAACCTTATTTATCGTCCTATTTCTTTGGCGGTCATCCTCTTGATCTTTCTTCAATGAAATTGTATTTATATCATTTCTTTACATAGCTGGAGTCAGATATCAGGGAAAAATGTTCAAACAACATTATTTTCTTTTGTCAAACAATGTTGTATATGGATCTGTTAATGTTAAGACTCTTTCTGATATCAGGTTATGCAGTAATATCTACATATTAAAGATGTACCTGGCATTGCCCGGTATTAAACGTAACGTTAAATTCCTTTAAAAAAAAAAATGAAGTAAAAAAAAAAAAAAAAAAAAACTCGAAAGAAACAGGCCTGTGCATGCGAGTATTATGTTTTTTCTAAACCGTTCACTTCTTGTAAGTATAAAAAAAGCAAACAAACAAAAAACACTCTAGCTGAAACTTAAACATACCAAAACCTAAAGACAGTGAGTCAAGTACGACAATCATTAGGCCATCTTGACACAATCTTTAAAAAGTGTTTTCAAACCTACTTATTCTTAACATAAGGAATCTGTCATGTGAACCATTTGCGCATGCGGATTCGTTTAACAGTTGACAAACAGATAAAAATCCAATGACTCCCACATACCAATTTTTCAATTTTAACCCCTTAGCAGCCCTTTTTCGGGATGAAAACTGATTAAAAAGTTTTCCACATGTTTGAACATCCTATATACCAAATTTCAAGTCTGTAGATAAAAGATTTGTTGAGTATATAGGTTGAGAATGCCCTCTCACACACACATACATTTTCTTTTTTTATAGATATATAGATGTGTATGCTGGAAACTTAAAGAAACTCTCTTTAGACGAATACAGAGTTACTTTCCTTTATTGGTTTACTTTTCTTTTTAACATTTCAATTCATGCAAATGAAAAACAGTCCGGGGCAACGCCCTATAGGAACAGCTAGTATAGAATATGTTGGTTTTTTTTTTCTTGTAATAATTATTTGACGTCTGGTAGTTGGTGAGATGATTATTATTTGATGAAATGATTTCCTGCTTATTTTGGGAAATAATAAGCTAGATTAGATTCCTAAGTCTTGGTAGAGCAACTGGTCAAAAGGAAAAGGTCAAATGTGAAATAACACCAGTTTTGATGGGCTTATCAATTTAGTCAGCCTCTTTGAAAAATTTGTATGAATCCACATAATACAACTTTTTTGAACAATTTAATTCTGCTGTCTTTGATTCTTTCTGGAATCAGATACTGACAGGATTCATTTGCTTGGCTTTTTCTTTCTTTCTTTTTTTTTTTTTTTTAGGATGAATAGCAATCTTCAGAAAAAAGTGGAATGATACCTTTCGGCTAAAATGCTAAATTTCTGTCCATGATATAAAAAATAGAATGGAATTATCTCTACTATTATATAAAAGGAACTTTGTGTATGTGAGTTTGTTCCCTATGAACTCCTAAATGGCTGGGCCAATTTTTGAAATTTCACACAAATGTACTTTTTTTTTGTACACAATGTTCTTAGATAGGTTTTGTATTGTAATGTCTTTGATAAATATCAATAATCGAAAAATCCGATGAAAGAAGTAACAGGCGATGTTAACTAAAGTTAAAGCTTTATATAGCCTAGCGTCAAGTGCATTTGAGAAGTTTTATTACTGCACAAGCAGAAAGGTTTGGCATATAAAATCAACAGTTAGTTCTGTGATATGACAGACATGTTAGAAATGAATGCTTCTGTTTAATTAAAGCCATTATCACTGTACAAGCAATAAAGCCAGGCATACAAAATCAATAGTAGGTTCTTTGATATGACAGGGTTGCATTTGAATTGAATATTTCTGTTTAGAACACAATTGAACCATGGTACTTAATTTTTGTATTTTAAACTTTAATTCAAGTTATTATGTAAAAATATTTTTTATAAAAAATAATTCTCTACAGTGCAATGTGAATTACACTGTGGACTAAGTCACTGCAAGGAGGCATGTAAAGCTTCTTTTTCGGTGCACCATGGTGTGTCCCCACCTAGAGAAGGAAATCAATTGATTTGATTGAAAAATGGACGATTTCACTGATTTCAATAATCATAGAATATGGGATTGTGAAACATTGACTCTTATTCAATCCTGGGCAACGTCAGTTCTTGCTCCTAGTGTTATAAGGTGACACTATTGAATTTAAAAAAAAACAGTAACAAACAATAGTGAATTAATAAGATGTCCTTTTGTAAAACAATATGTAAATTAACTTTAGAACGTCAATTGCAGACATCGAATCCATGTAGTAGAAAGCTAGCGTTGTATTATTTTGAATACAATTTTGGTGTTCGCATCTCACTGTCGATGCAACAAATAACTTTATAAATAAAAATTAAGTTGATAAAAAAAATGGTTTTTCATTTTCATGTTAATGATATTTTTATGGAAGATTTCTTTTCAAGACACCAAATAATTTTTGGAAATAAAAACACCTTTTTGTTCAGACATTCTAACTCTAAGATTTAAGCTTTTGAATTAGATGAAAGTGCCAATGCTTCACTTTTGAATTGAAACTCCTTGGATCGAATATCTCACATTCGTGACTCCGTATAAATTCTGGCATTGATTGGAATAAATCATAGTCAGGTGGAGCAAATGGACTGTTTTCTCAATCATTAAATCATTTCTCTCCGATAGGCTCATAAGAGTAGTGGTAGATGGACAAAAATCGGAGGCCTGCAATATAAATGCTGGAGTCCCTCAGGGGTCAATCCTAGGCCCAACTCTCTTCCTGATCTACATCAATGACCTCCCTAAACATATACTTAAATCATTCGTTGACATCTATGCTGATGACACGACCATCTACAGCAACACATCAAAGGCTGTAAATGACAAAGTTCTCTCTGATTCTCTCTCCTCTGATCTCGAGCGCGTGGTTCAGTGGGGGAAGATGTGGCTGGTTACCTTTAATGCATCCAAAACCAAACTCCTATCCTTACATCATCAACGCTCTGATCCCCATCTGGCATCAATTGTGATGGATGGCTCTCGTGAGGCCCCGTGTTTTGACAAGCTTCTGGGTTTGACCTTTACTCCTGATCTGAAATGGAACACGTACATCAAGTCTGTTGCCAAGGTCGCTGGAAAGATGGTGGGATCCTTCTACCGCTCCAGAAGATATCTCACTACTGATGCAATTCTCTATCTATATAAAAGCCAAGTACGTCCAAGGATGGAATACTGTTGCCATATCTGGGCAGGAGCTGCTAAGGGGGATGCCCTTTTCTCTACCCTGCAACCTCTCTCCCACAGAAGAGACGTTGCGAGCCTATCCTTGTTTTATCGTTATTTCCATGGCAGGTGCTTGTCTGAACTCCAATCTCTGCCCCCCGCCCCCGCCAATCTTTCACGAAAAACACTCGTCTAGCTGAATCCACTGTGAAAAATTTCCCCCACTCTATATCTGTGTCTAAATCAAAACGCGGATTCCATGAACAAAGCTTCTTTCTTAGAACTGCACGCCTGTGGAACTCTGTTCCGTCTGCCTGCTTCCCTCCGGACTACAACTTGGATGTCTTCAAGTCCAATGTTAACAAATTCCTAATGAACCACCCCCTTAAGTAAACACTTCATCAAATCTCCACACTAATGTAATGTACTTGTAATAACCCTTATCCCTGAGTGGCTTCCGGGCCTTGATAAGTGGTGATCACTGTGTAAAAAAAAAAAAAAAAAAAAAAAAAATAGGGTTGATATGGCAGAACTTGTAAACTATCCAATTCTTCAATTTTGTTGCTGATCTTTCTGGTGATAGACACGCACACACAAAAAATCCTTATTTTAACACGGTGCACAAAATTTTTCTTCAACCTTGTACTAAAAAAAAAATAAAAAATCATCAGGGGCGACCTTACGGCTTCTTTTCCAAGAACTACTCCACTTACACTTATAACTCTTAAATGTTTAAAGAGAGGCATCAAGGGTCAATTTTTAAAGTCGGGTGTATGACTTAACTGAGGATTGAACCCTGGTTTATCTCCAACAATACAGTTCATGCTCATTGCAAGATCCGCTCCCTCCAAAAATCTCTTCTTGCCAAACGCCTTTGTTGGTTCAGCTACGTCCTTCATCAACATTCAGATGACTTCATCCGTGAAGTCATCGACCTACTACCACCACCAGGCTGAAAGAAATGTTGTAGTGGCCAACTCAGTAGCTCAGAACGGTGAAGCAGGATGCCAAACTGATTCTGGGCTCTTACCTATACTGGAACTGTGAATGGTTTGCACTCATAATAGAAGCAGTCTTAGATCACCATGTCTCGTCAGCCAGTATTCGGGTTGTGGCGAACTTGGAAAGAGTTTGCCCAACTGACCCAGGATGAATGCCGCAACTGCACTCATGATCTAGTCTCCTGGTTCATTAGCATACACTCTTACTATTATGTTAGCATGTTTAAAAATGACAACAAATTATTTATTGCTTCTGTTTAATATGTAATTCAATACAACACACGTGCGTTTTTAATTGTAAAAATTAACTAATTCTATATATTTACTCTAACATCCCCACAATGATAGTCGTTATCTTTGAGAGCAAATTGCTCATACCTTGTCTGCTCATCTCTCAGCCAACATTCACATCTGTGAAGATTTCAACATAATGTTGAATGGCTAGTCTACTCAAACAAAACAGACGAAGGGGGATTTTGTTATGACTTTTTCCTTTGCTTATGACCTAATACAGATTGTTAATGACCCCACTGTGGTGCCCAATGTTGACAGACAATTTATGAGTCTTCTATTGCTTTTTCTGATAACATCCCTGAACTGTGCTCATGCTAGGAATATCTGATCACTCGGTTGTCTCGATAAAGATTAAAATAAAGTATAAAAAATACCAAATATCCCTCTTCATCAAACAAATGTATTGATACTCAATGGCTGACTCTAACAGTTTCAGAACATTCGTATTGGATCTACACTTACGCTCCATGTTTCAAAAAAATGCATCAGCTATAGCATCTGACTTAACTGATTGTTTAACTGGCAGTATAGACAACTACATACTCTCCAGAAGATTCTGCTTTGCATCAAACTCAAACCTATGTGATTAGGGCAACCTACTTTATGAATTTCCTCCTAAGACCAAAATAATCTGAGCAACATTCACATACGTTTGTGATGTTGCCAGACTCCGAAAGAATCTTGACGTCAACTAAACAACTGGTCCTGACAATATTCCAGTCATCGTACTCAAGAAGCTGCAACTGAAACTGGCACCCATTCTTGCAAGGCTGTTAAATCACTGCCTGAAGGAAAAATGCTTCCCAAGCCCTTGGAAAACCTCATTAGTTTCTCCAGTATTGGTCCTCTGTGTCATGAGTAATGTGCTTGAATCAAAATTTCTACTACTCCAGAAGTTTTCTCACTCCAGACACAATCCTCTAATTATATAAGAGCTAAACACATCCTAAAATGGAGTACTATTGCCATATCTGAAGAGGAATTGTTCGAGGCTTCCTATTCTGTTTTGACAGAGTTCAAAACTGATTTCAAAACCTAGTAGGTGAAGCTCTTTTCTTTTCCCTGCACCCTCTTTCCCACAGAAGTGACATTGTGAGCCTGTCTCTGCTCTATCATTATTTTCATGGCAAGTGCTTGTCTCAGATTCAATCTATGATCTCTCCTTGCCAAACTTTCGCAAAAAACACTTGTGTAGCTGCAACCACTGTTAACCATGCTCTATCCTCGAACTGCCCGTCTGTAGAATTCTGTTCTGCTGGCCTGCTTTCCAGCTGACTACAATATGGTTGTTTTCAAGTACAATATAAACAAATTTTTGCTGAGCCGTCCCCTTGAATAATCAAATTCATTTTCTCTCAAAACCATTCTTATCACTTCTTTCCATTTTACTTGGCCTTCCTCCGTGGGCAGACCCTGCTATTTCAACTGTTCTGCATCTACTAACACAAGAACTCCTTCATTCCTTCAACATGGCCATATCATCAAAGTTTGCTATTCTGCATACATCACTCTATACTGTCCAGATTTAATCTTCCTCTGAGGTCATCTTTAATACTCTCATTATACGTCCATCGGATCATTCTCATATAATTTCTCTTCATGTATGTTTTCAAACCGCATTGCCCAAGTTTCACTTCTGTACATCATCACACTGCATACACACGTCTGATAGACTCTTCCTTTTATCAACAGTGGTAATGCTCTGCTAGTTAGTAATGACAAAAGTTCCTTGAACTTACTGTGTCCATTCCTAACTCTTGCCATCTCATTAGCACCTACTCCTTCTTGTGCTCCACTGGTATCACCAAAGTAACAAAACTTCTGAAAAAAACCTTGTTAGCATCGCCGTCCAGATATACTTTATCCGCATCTGAGTTCTTATCCATCTTTTGTTACGTTTCTTGTAATATATGAACTGGTTACACTCTCTCTACCTACTAGTAATTCCATGATCAAATTACTTGTATTGATTGAACTATTTGTCTAAACAACAACTAACATGCCTGAAGACGGTCGAAGGATAATCCAACCGAAACGTTGCATAAAACTCAAGATGAGCACAATAGTCCGATCAATACAAGTAATATAAACAATCAGTCCTTTGTATCCAATGTTTACCACAAATAATCGAGTTTCATCCGACCCGCTTTCCATAAACTGAGCAGAGGAACTTTTTTCTTTCTGGTTGATTTCCAATGCTACACAATCGGATCGTCACTTTAGTTTTGATACGATTCACTTTCCAAACTTTACTTTCTAAAACCTTTCAAGTTTTCAACTTAACGATTAGACGTTCCATTGTTTCACAGGCAACAATTAAATCAGCAGCATTCCGCATCAATAATTAAAAATGTCTTTTTTGATGCAACAGGCTCATGAGTGCATACATTATGGTCATTACCAGCCGACTGGGGACACCCTGTAAATTTAATATTCCCTTGACACTCTGGAAGAAACTGGTTGAATTGATATTGGGTGAATGCCATACAGCAATAACAACTAGTCAGTAGTTTTATGTATGCATTTTAGGAGAAAACCTGAGAAAAAATAAAGCAACCACTTGATATATTATTAGCAGAGGTGACCCGGCCTTGTCCGGTCATAAAATATGCTTAAATACAAGATTTTAATTCATGCAGATTTGATATTTATTATTACAGAGCCAATTTTCTATTTAATATATATATATATACACACACACGAGGGGCGTGCAATAAATAATGCCCCTGACCCACTTCCCATAGTAGTAGAGCAACAAAACTTGGCACAGTTATTAGTCTTTCTCTACATAGGAACCACCCAGAGTTATGCATTTCTCCCATCGTTTGATGCAGCTCTGGAGACCGTTTTTGTAGAACACCCCAGGTTGGTCCTCCAACCACAACGTGACTTCAGAAATCAAGGCTGCATCATCTGGGAAACGCTTTCCTTTCAAAAACAACTTCATGGCTGGGAAGAGGTGAAAGTCAGAGGGTGCAAGGTCAAGAGAGTAGGGAGGATGGGGAAGGATTTCATAACCACACGCCCGTGCTTCTGATTTGGCGACATGCGAGTTGTGGACTGGAGTGTCGTCCTGCAGGAGGAGGGTGCCTTTGCTGATCTTGCCCCGCCTCTTCATTTTGATAGCTTCCCTTAATTTCTTCAAAAGTGAAGCATAATAGGCTCCTGTAATTGTGGTACCCTTTGCCAGGAAATCTGTCATCACTACTCCGTCCTGGTCCCAGAAGACTGTGAGCATGACTTTGCCAGCGGAGGGATGCACCCTTGCCTTCTTTTGGAGATGGTGAGTCCAAGTGCTTCCACTGCATTGACTGGGCTTCGGTCTCTGGATCATAGTGATAGACCCAGGTTTCATCCTGTGTAATCAGTCTTTTGAAAAACTTTGACTCATCTTCTTGGCACATCTCCAAATTCATCCTCGAGCACTTGACGCGTTTTCACTTCTGGAATGGTGTGAGCTACCTGGGAATCCATCTGGCAGACACCTTATGCATATGCAAATGGTCATGAATGATAGTTTCCACAGACCCTGTACTAATCTTGACATCTTGGGCTATTTGGCGAATAGTAATGCGCCGATCTTCCAAAATGGCAGCCTCAACTTGACGGACAGATGCCTCATCAATGGCAGAAGGAAGGGGGCGACCAGGTCTGGGAGCTGTTTCCACAAACTTCCGGCCATGTTTGAATTCATGATGCCAGCGTTTTACAAGGTCATATGATGGGGCATTATCACCTTTTTTTTTTTTTTTTCTCATTTTTTTATCATATTTCTTTCATTTCATCAAAAGTCTCCTGTGGTGTGTGTCCTTTCAAATACAAAAACCGGATCACTGCTCGACCTTCAACAGGCTCCATTTCACATCTGACTCCATTCAAACACCTGTAAAACAGAAATCACAATTAGTTCAGAGCTGTAATTTGCCACATAACCCGTAGAGATATAAATCATTGCACATGCAAAATTTCAGCTAGATCAGACAACTGGAAGTGGGTCAGGGGCATTACTTATTGCACGCCCCTCGTATATTAGTTTAAAAAAATGACTTGGGTGCCATCAGCTAGAATCAGAACCAAAACATTTAGTGTTTCAGTTATCGGCAGATAGATTAAAAATATTTAAAATTAAACCACTTCAAGCTATGAATGAATTTGCGCGTGCACAAAAGTAATAGAAATATGTTGGCAAGTGAAAATGGACATTTTGCTTTTCAACTTTCCGACATATTTTTGTATGCGTTATTCATCCATCCAAACAAAGATTGTATTCGTTATAAACCATCCTTTGTGTATGATTGCTATTTCCTGTTAATTTCTTTGTTATGTGATCAGTAGTTTAAGAGTTTATTGGTTAAACACAGATGCACATGCATAGATCTACGTATTTATTTATATAGATTTGGATTACTGTCCTTATCTTGAGTGTTATTCTCACGATGTTTTAGACAATGTAACTTCCAACCTTCTCCAGGTGTATCTTGTTGACCTCTGAGAATCTTTCTGTCAAATATTTAAAATTCCATGCAGATTCTTGAGTTCGGTAAGATGCACCTGAAGATGGTCGTACATTGGACAAAAGATGTGGTTCACGTTATATTTATATTTCTACATGTTGATACGGTTGGAAACGAGAAATATGAAGGGAATTACAAAAAAAAAGCAAATTGTCCAAAAACTATTGTAGTGTAGAAAAATTTCGAGCATCCAGTGAAGGGGTGAAATTTTGTTGCTAGTCTGGTGAGTTGAAGATTATTTGGTTAATTTAATGTAGAATTTGGTATAATTTTTACTTTGTACCTTATGTTGCGGGTAACGTAAAAGTTTTTTTTGTGTTTGTCAATACTCTGGAAATATCTAAGAGAGAGAAACTTGGATTTAAAATGATCATCCACTTCCTCACCAAAAAACATTATTGATTACCCAGTTCTTGACTACTTAGCGTAAGACAGAACGGGTAACCATTTTCTTTTTTAATTAGCCTGCTGTTTTTGTCTTTCTGTGTTGCAATCTTGGACTTGGGATTAATGAAAAGCATGTTTTTATTTTTGTCTTTTATTTTTTTTATAAAAAAAAATTACAGGAAGGGAATTTTAGAGATACACAAAAATGATTACCCGTCAAGTTCTACATATTTTAGCCACGGAATAAATGATTAGTTTATATTGTATTATAATAAAGTGAACCCTTACTTTAAAATCTAAAATACTTAATAATTTAAAAATATTTTCTCAGTTTTTTTTTTTTTTTCAACTTATTGGCATGTAATTGTATGAAGAAAATTTTTTTTATTTTTTCTACTGACAGTGTGGGAGCAAAAGGTTAAAAAAAAACATAAAAATAATTACTCAATTTTGAAAATGAATGATTCAAAATGTTGTCTTGCCACTATTTTCTGATTTCTATTTTGGTATTTTTCGATCACAGACGATTTTCTTGTGGAACTGCGATCAGTGCATCTCATTAGCATATTTAATAGTGTCTCTTCTCTCACCCCCCTTCTCTTCTCTTTTCACCTTACCCCCCCCTCATTCCTCCTACCCCCCCCCTCCATTCCTCTATATTGAAGAAGGCTTCTTGCGAATGTTGTCATAGTCTAAGAATAGAAAGTGACCGCACGAAACGCTGGGGAAAATAAAATCTGTTTTTTCCATTGGAAATTCAATGGCAATTTTCGATGCATTTGTTTTTCTTGTGCTTTTTTTGCCGTATGCGTTTTGCATCTAATAACATTCATTCATATTGAAATTATTTTATTTATTTATTTATTTATTTTGCACGTACGGCATCCATAAGAGGGAGGGTGGGAGGGAAGGCTGCAAAACTTAAGTTCAAAATATGTTAATTTTTTCTATTTTTAATTTTGCCCCCCCCCCAAAAAAAAACAAACTTCCTACTTTCTTTTTTTTTTGGGGGGGGGTAAGATTCCAGAAGTATTGAGAAAACATAGTTTTAAGGGGGGGGTGTTAGTTAGCAGGTTTGTTTTTAAATATCAGATGAATGCACACAAAAAAATAAAGAATGTTAAAAAGATCTCTCGGTTTGAATGTCTAAGACTGCGAGGAGGTACGTGCAATTTAATGGTGAAAACTGATAGAACCCGTGGTTATGAAACTTGATTCATCATAATTTTTTTAGTAAGTTTCTGATTACTTTTTTTTATTATAGTTGAAAGATTAAAGTTAATCTCTAAAAGGAAAAAAAAAAAAGATGTATTTTTACATGTGAAAGAAAAAGTTATAATGAAAAATGTTTTCATGGCGGCTGCGAAAACTCGAAAATGCAGCTAAAATTAAAAGTTAAATTAATTGTAAAAATCTCTAGAAAGATAAATATTAGTTTTCTGGAATTATTTCAAAGATAATTAGTAAAGTTTTAAAATACTGAATTAAAAAAGAAAAGAAACAGAAATTGGCCTTCGCGCAATTCAAAGCAAACAAGGCAACATGCAGAATTTCTATGGAAGCCCAAAATGTCAAAAATTTAATCTTAGATTTATAGACAAACTGAAATATTATACCTTAATTTCTGCATTTTTGAAGATTATAAAAAAGATTCATTAATTTAAGTACAACTATTTTGTTATTAAAAAATTAGAATATTTTTCAGTGTATAAAATTAAGATTTTATTTTTATCTATAAAGATTGATTTTCAACTTGGTATTAGTTTAGGGGAATTTTTAAGTCAACAGTATTATTGGTTAAAAATTGCCAAATCCAGTAATACTGTTTTAAAGCAAAAATAAATTCCTACGTTGTTTTTTTTTTTAATTTAATTTTTTTTATTACTTAAAATTATACCATTAGTAAAGGTGTTTTTTTTTTTTTGTTTACACAAAATGATATATTTTCACTAAGATTAAAAAAAAATAACAGGTACATTATATGATATGATCGTTAATAAAAAATATTTCATTAAAATTAGTTGATTTCCTGAATTTTGGTAACTTTTGAGTGAAGGTATGGGTCAAAATGTTTATACATTGTGGGAATTGCACGTGCATACTAGCTAGAACAAAATAAGAAAAAAAAAATGATTAACATTGGAAATTAAGAGTGCAAATTTTAATGATTACAAAATTTTAATAATTACAAAATTAAAATAAATTCTTTTTTGTAATATAATTACTCTAAATTAATGTTTCTAGCAAATATAACTTTTAGTTTTCTAAATTTAAGAAATGAAGGAAAAATATAATTTAATTAGAAATGAATGTGATCAGGAATTATAGATATAAAAAAGAGAGCAAAGTTAATATATGGAGAGATAGAGAGAGAGAGAGAGGGGGGGGCGCGAGCAGAGAAAACAAGAGAAATTTCTTATCGTTTGTATTAAATTTCTAGAGAAGGTTGCGGTTAGTGCTATTCATGTCGTTAAATTGTATAAAATGGAATGAAGTCACTGAAATTCCTGGGCGGTTACTATGACAAAAGGGTACTCGACCAACACAAAATGATGGTTAGGATTGCAGTCAACGTGTGTGTCGTGACTGTGACAACCACGATGACGATAATACCAGTCTCCTCCTCCTCCTCCACCCCGACTTCTAATCGATGCATCTGATATTTAAATGCTTAAATCAATATAAACGTACGCCATCTCTTTTATTTAATCCGCTTCCATCGATAACAAACAGTGGTTTCCCTTAGCGATGAGAGAGGATGAACACGTTGCAATACAACTTGTCATTTTGTCTCATCATCGCGTTGCTAAGCAACCTCACATATATAATTGCATCTTCGTTGGTGCCTGCCTAGCATCTGTGGTTCTTCTACCTTTATGTAAAAAAAATAAATAAATAAATAAATAAACACGCAAAAAAAAAAATAAAAAAATAAAAAAAATAAATAAACACGCAAAAAAAAAAAAAAAAAAAAAAAAAAATAAATAAATAAACACGCAAAAAAAAAAAAATAAAAATAAAAAATAAATAAACACGCAAAAAAAAAAAAAAAACACGTTTGGCGTTGACTATTGTTATCTAGTATTCAGGGTGTGGGGGAGAGGGGTGAAGTGGTCTTTGAAGATTTCTCTTGCTTTTCTTTCAGAAATTGTTTACCGATTCGATCAGCCCCCCCCCCCCACTTTTTTTTTATTTTTATAGCAATTGGTATTTTTTGTTGCATTTTTACTACTATATATAAAGTTAGGTATGTTTATATGTTCCAATTACTTAACTGATCATTATGAATTTATGAATACAGTTGCTAGGTGTAAAGAGTCAAAATGTCGGTTATATTTATTTTAATTATTTTATGTTAAAGGTGGTAAGGAGAGGACGGAAGCCTTTTGTGAAAATTCAGCTAAAACGTGATTGTTGCAAATTTTTAGCGCAAATTTCAGTTTCTTTCGAATATTTTGTTTTTAGAGAGCATATTACGGGCAGAAGCTCTCATTTTAAAATTTAAATACTTTAGATTCTCATTGAATTTGATCCATTATATCTTGATTTTTAACCTTTTGTAAAAAGACAAAAAATAGTGCAAAACCTTCTGTTTAAATTTATTTTTACTTGTCCTGGAATATTCTGGTGCATGTGTGCGTGGGTATATCTATCTCTCTCTATATATATATGTGTGTGTGTGTGTGTATTTATGTCATTAAATGTAAGTAAATGTAACCTGTTAAACTAAGAATTATATTTTTCTTTATGGGTTGTGAAACGTTTGTAAGATGGAAAGGGGGAAAAAATATAAGCATTTGCTGAAAAATACCATATTATTATGGACTGAAAATGTTTTTCTTTGTTTATTGAAATGAAGTCAATCAGGATATGTACTCTGAAGCCGGAAACAACTTCATTGAGCTTTTAATATGAAACAATTTGGATGATATTATAAGGAATATATACCTTAAAAATATGTATAAACCCAGAAATATGTATATATTAATACCATAGTACCTTTAATGTACGTATGTGTGTCAGTTTCCAGATTATAAATTATGTGATCACCAAAGACACAATGTAAAAAAAAAAAAAAAAAAAAAAAATTAAATAAAAAAAGAAAAATAACATCGCTTTTGAGCCGTACATGAAACTAAAATATACCTTCTTGGTCTTCTGCTTAGGATCCAAGTGTAGTATCTGTTCTGTCTAAAGATGGGCGTCCATACAATGGAAATATGTCACCAACTCCTGTAAGGATATTGGAGATAAACTGTAATAACCAGTTATATTCTGACACTACATTAACCAGATTACTTGATAAATGCTTGAAGTGTTGAAATTAAAGTTTTAACTGCTGAATACCCTTTTGTGCACAAAAAAATCCGTTGTTCTTTTCTCCTTCTGACGAGAGTTAACCATATGAAAAAAATAATCCGTCATTCTTTTTCCCACTGACATGCAAATGAGTCCAAGTGAGCAAAAAAAAAAAAAATATCTTCTCTCCAATCAAGGAAATATGTGCTGTTTATATGCTCAAATTCAACAAAAGCAAATTAAAACGTGGCTGAATTTGAGCATATGTCATCTTTATGTGGCCTATCAGTCGTGTTTCGAGTTTCGAGCGTCGCATAGACCACCCTTTTTTTTTTTTTTTTTTTACAAAGGCATCACCACATTATCAAGGCCCAGAGGCCACTCAAGGATAAGGGTTAAAGAGTTAATCATTAGTAACCCTTGGCTGCTTGTTTCCATGACTGTTGTCACAATACGTTTATGGTTTTAACAAAAAGGCTACAATAATATCGTGGGGTCTCCATTCATGCTGAACATCCACAGAATTCCCAGCAGCAATTAATATTACATATGACAGATGCAACAGTGGAATTTCCACAGCCCCCGCTAGTATATATAATTACTAAGACTGAGTTAGTTAACCTTTGTTTTCATTTGAATAGTTCTAATTTGCCATAATTTGCAATGAACTCACCAAGTGACATATTTTAATCACTCAGCTGCCCGATGTTGTTTGACTCTGCTTTCATCTTTTATGGTGTCTATTACTCTCCATTCTGTCACTCTCTTTCTATGTTTATTAATAAAGGTTGTAAAGCTAACTATACAACTTAAAATTGAAATAGTCTATTATAAACAAGAGGAAACAAGCCGCGCGTGGGAGATGATGCCACAAAAAATAGTGAAGAAATAATGAATGTGAAGGGCCAACGTTGCCTTCACATTTTCGCCCAGTTTCAGAAAAATCTAATGCATGGGGCAAATTTTATGGTGTAAAAAGTATCTTTTTTTTTTTTTTCTCAATTTTGGGGCATTTTTGACCATTTTTAAGCTCCTGGGAATGCCAAATCCCCATGAAAATCGACAAACGGTGCAGTTTCATGCCTTAAGACATGTATATTTGAACTCAGCACCATGGAAAACCCCTACATAGACATAAATATCAAGTCTTTGAGTAATATGAAAAAGAGCTCCAAAAAGGCATGTTTTTTTAGCCCTAAAAGTCCCAGAGGGATGCAAACCAGAATTTTGCGAGAGTCACCCATACTGAATTTATATTAAGAACAATGGCCTCCACATTTTTGCCAAGTTTCAGGAAAATCTAATGGATGGATCAAACACTATCGGGCAAATAGTGTCATTTTTTGCAATTTGGGGACATTTTTGACCTCTTTTGAATCTCTGGATACGCAGAATCTCAGTATAAATGAAAAACAATGCAGTTTCAGCCCTTAACACATGTATATTTGAGCTGACCACCATGGAAAACCACTATATAGTCAGACATATCAAGTTTTTGTTGAGAAATATGAAAAAAGAGCCACAAAAAGGGGCGTTTTTAGCACTAAAAGTCCCTGGGGGTGTGAACCAGAATTTTGCCAGGGTCACTCATATTGCATTGGCCATGTTTCAGAAAGATCTAATGGATGGATCAAAAGTTATGGGGCAAAACGTGTCATTTTTGGTCATTTTGGACCTCTTTTGAGCCCCTGGGGAAGTAACGGGAATTTTTGCAAAAAAAATTTTTTTTACTGTGCACATCTATTTAATGAAATACAATTTGTGGCAAAATTTCAGGAAAAAATTAATGGATGGTTATCTGACAATAGTCCAGACTAACAGATGCATTGAAGCCATTGAAAACATAGGTCCTTCTCCGATGAATCGAGGGACCAATATCATTAAGTAGTAAAACATAGGTTGTATAGTGAACAGAAAGAAACTTTGTATTAAAACAAAAAAAACAAAACAAAAAAAAAAAACAGACAAAAAACAATTAGTTGAAAAAATAAAGAATAGATTTTTATTTTATATTTGCATATGTTTTCATTTCATTGTTAACGTTTTTAATACCCTGGAGATAAATCATTATTTACCCATGCACGAAGTATATTGCTGCCATATCTTGGATGGTGCACCAAGCTTTAGTTCCACCCTTTTTTAGCACTCTGGAGAGGGGTCACCACTTATCAAGGCCCAGAGACCACTCAAGGATAAGGGTTATTGAGTGTACAGTAGTCAATGGGATAATATCATAGTAATCGTTAGTAATGGAAATTTGGTAAATTGGATTACTTAAGAGGACGGTTCATCAAGAATTTGTTTACGTTGGACTTGAAGACAACCAAATTGTAGTCAGATAGAAAACAGGCAAACGGATCAGAGTTCCACAGGCATGCAGTTCTAAGAAAGAAACTTTGTTCATGCAACTACATTTTGGTTTAGGCACAGATAAAGAGTGGGGAAAATTATAGACAAGTGTTTCTTGTGAAAATTTGGTGAGGGGAGGGCCATATAGTGGAACTCAGATGAGCACTTGCCATGGAAATAATGATAAAGCAAACTCGCAACGTCTCTTCTGTGGGAAAGAGGTTGCAGAGAAGAGAAAAAAGCACCCCCCACTAAGCTAGGAAGTCTATTTTGAACTCTGTCAAGGCAGGATAAGTTGCTTGTAGCAGCTCCTGCCCAGATGTGGCAACAGTACTCCAGTACTCTAAAATGAAACCACGAATCAATTGTTTGCACAAGCGCGATTTACAAACAGTTTCAAAACTTACTTCCCACCTTCAAGCAAAACGTTTCTACATGAAATAATTTATGATTTAAAATTTTTTTTTCGATATTATGTGTCCGAGAGATCACTCTTTCTAACCGTACTGCGTTTATGCCGGTCTGATGTGGCTAACGAAAGTTTTAGCAGACCTACAAACACGCACATACACATCCACACACAGACGGCTGAGATTTATATAATAGACTAGACTAGCGGGGGTGCCCGGCGTTGCCTGGGTGTTAGGAGGTGTGTGTGTGTTGGGGGGGGTGTAAAGTAGAACAAAAAAAGAAAGTTAACCCTGTTTAAATATAAAAAAATGATGTTAAACTTAAAAAAAAAATAAACAAAGAAACAGCAATTTTAAAAATGGAAAAAAAAATCTTTTGTAAGTGTAAAAGAAAAAAAAGGGAGACGTTGGTGGCAGGTAGGCTCGAACCTGGAGCCTTGAGGCCAATAGGCTGACGACATACACTTGCACTACAGTGACGGTAACAATGTAAGACGTTAAATTTAGCGATTAAAAAGTGAAAGAGTTCAAATTGAGGTCAAACATCATGCTATTCCGCAGTTAACTATTTCTGTGAGACAGTTTTTTTTTTTTTCCTCTCCCCAACTTGTTGGGGGAACCCAAAATAGCAATTGTTTGATATAACGGTTTTCACTAACATTGATCAAAGTACAAGTGCTGCCGAGATTTTTTTTTTTTTTTTTTTTTTCAGTTTCGCTTTTTTATACAGAAAAGCCAATGACACACGCGTGGGCCAATAAAAATGACGAAAATTGTGCGTAAAAGTTACCCAAATTAAAGATACATGCCGAGTTGTTTCTTAAATCTTAGATATTATCATCTCGATAGTATAAAAGTTATAAGAATGAGTGAGCAAGCTGAGAACCACCCCGAAAAAAGCCTTTGGCGGACATACAGAAAAAATGCACACACACACACACATTTTCGCTTTTATATATTAGACGATGTTGGCATGTCTTGACCGACTGTAAAAAATTGACTTCCAAATCTCTGGCCAGATCTTTATTTATTCCACTATTTCTGAAATCCCTTATCATTTTCTCTCATGTTTTCTTCTGTCTTGCCCTGTGAACTGACCCTGCTACCTTAACTGTTCTACATCTACAAACAAAAGAACTCTCATCCATTCTTTCGATGTGGCCAGATCATCAAAGTCTCCTTTTCTACACACATGAAAAAATACCCCCACAAATTTTGAAAATTATCATTTTTTTTTTTTAATGTTGGCCATCTTTTAAAGAAGTATTTTTAGGTACCCCCCCCCCCCTACAACAGAAGAATAAATGTCTTCTAATGGAAAATATCGAAATATTTTTTTTTTTTTTTTTTTTTTTTTTTACAAAGGTATCACCACATTATCAAGGCCCAGAGGCCACTCAAGGATAAGGGTTAAAGAGTGTACAGTAGAAATTGGTCAATATAGTAATCATTAGTAATGAAAATTTGGTAAATTTAATAACTTATATGGAACGGCTCATCAAGAACTTATTTACTTTAGACTTGAACACAACCATATTGTAGTCAGCCGGAAAGCAGGAAAACGGAAGACAATTCCATAGGCGTGCAATTCTAAGAAAGAAGCTTTGTTCATGGAATCTACGTTTAGGTTTAGGCACAGATAAAGAGTGGGGGAAATTATTGATAGTGTTTACAGCTAGACGAGTGTTTCTTGTGAAAGTTTGGCGAGGGGGGACCATAGATTGAAGCTCAGTTGAACACTTTCCATGAAAATAACGATACATCAGAGACAAACTCGCAACATCTCTTCTGTGAGATAGAGGTTGCAAAGAGGAGAAAAGGACATCTCCTACAAGGCTACGAAGTCTATTTTGAACTCTATCAAGGCAGGACAAGTCCTTTCTAGCAGCTCCTGCCCAGATGTGGCAACAGTATTCCATCCTTGGACGTACCTGGCTCTTATATAGATAGAGAATAGCACAGATTTTTTTCACAGATTACAGCGTCACTTTTTCTTTTGAGCCTGACATTTTTCTTTCATTAATTCTTTGATTCCACAACTGAAATGGGAATAAAAGTCTTAAATGAAAAACTATTTCTATATTAATGTTATTTTTTTCTATATTAATGTTATTTTGTTTTCTTTTCTGAAAGGATCGTGCTTGGCTTGAGGGTGCCTTGAACACTTTGACAGAATCGCCTGTCAGACGTATGAAAGAATGTATCCGGATATTAAAAACACCAACTAATGAAGAATACGATAAAGAAGCTGCCCTTGAAGAACTCATGGAATGGTGTGAATACATTGACTTTGCCATTGGTAAGTGCCTCCTCCTCCTCCTCCTCCTCCTCCTCCCCTTCACATTTCTTTTAAAAGAACACTTTTGAGCTGGCATTACTTTTTTGAAAACTTTCTTTTTTTGTCACCATTTTGTAGGTTGATGCCGTACTGGATAGTTTTTCTTTTTAATTCTAGTCTTTAATCTGATTTAAATGGAAAAAAATATTTTTACCTTAAAAACTGTTGCAATATTTTTGATATAATGAGGGTAGGATCAGTGAAAGTTGGAAAGTTCTTTTTATAAACACTGGCGATAGAAACTAACAAAACAATTGAGCCACGTTCTGCTAGCAACGAACTAGAAACCAGAATTGCCCCATAAAAATATTAAATCTTTTAGCATTCCAGCACATAATTTTTTCGTGTCAACACGAGAAAGATCTTTTGTTCTTTGCCTGCAAGATTATAAAGTCCAGGACCTGTACAGAACAGCTACCCACTGAAAATTCTTCATCTCCATCTTGTACAGAATAGCTGCCCACCAGAAACTCGTCTGAAATTAAACATGACTTTCAATTCAAAATTATTTTTCAACAAAAAAATGATTTATCGAATTGTTTTTAACAATTTTTTGGTGTTAAATGTTTTTCATTTTATTTTTTATGTTTTTTTTTTTCTTACAATCTTTGAAAAGGACTCGAATCAAAAGTTATGTTTCTTAATTATTCAAACTAATGTTCTCATCTTGAGTATTATTTTTACAACATTTCCGCTCCTGTAACCTCTGACCTTCTTGAGGTGTATCTTGTCAAACTTGACAGAGATTCTTGAGTTTCACAAGATATGTTTGAAGAAGGTCAGAGGTTACATTGATCAAAAAGTGAAAATAACACTCAAGATGAGAATAGTCGTCTGAGTGATTAAATAATATGAATCAAAAGTTATTCGGACAAATGTTTATCTTCAAGCATAGACACTCCTCTCTCTTTCTCCCTCTGACCTGCTCTCGGCAGCCATGTGAAAATAATTTAAAATATTGAAAGTTATTAAAATTCAATAATTTTATGAATAAACTGGCATCAATTGAAATGGATGGCTCTCGTCTAGGAGAAGCCCCATGTTTTGACAAGCTTCTGGGCTTGACCTTCACTCCTGATCTGAAATGGAACACGTACATCAAGTCTGTTGCCAAGGTCGCTGGAAAGATGGTGGGATCCTTCTACCGCTCCAGAAGATATCTCACTACTGATGCAATTCTCTATCTATATAAAAGTCAAGTATGTCCAAGGATGGAATACTGCTGCCATATCTGAGCAGGAGCTGCTAAAAGCAGCCTATCCTGCCTTGACAGAGTACAAAATAGACTTCGTGGCTTAGTGGGGGATGCCCTTTTTTCTACCCTGCAACCTCTCTCCCACAGAAGAGATGTTGCAAGCCTATCTTTGTTTTATCATTATTTCCATAGCAGGTGCTCGTCTGAACTCCAATCTCTGGTCCCCCCCCCACGCCAATCTTTTACGAAAAACACTCGTCTAGCTGAATCCACTGTTAAAAAGTTTCCCCACTCTTTATCTGTGCCTAAATCAAAACGTAGATTCCATGAACAAAGCTTCTTTCTTAGAACTGCATGCCTGTGGAACTCTGTTCTGTCTGCCTGCTTCCCACCTGACTACAACCTGGATGTCTTCAAGTCCAACGTAAACAAATTCCTGATGAACCGTCCCCTTAAGTAGACACTTTATTAAATCTCCACACTAACGTACTGTACTTACAATAACCCTTATCCCTGAGTGGCTTCCGGGCCCTGATGAGTGGTAACCACCTTGTAAAAAAAAAAAAAAAAAAGTGTTGAGACATTATGTTGAACAAAGATGGCGGTGAAGATTCAGTGCAGTTCCGATCTTGAGTATTAAGTAATTCCTAGTAACAAAGATGGCGGCAAAGAATCAAATGCAGGTTCATGACAGAGACGATGACGAGACAATTATTTTAGTAACTTTGGAAGCTTCTGATTGGTTGGTTTTTATAACCTGTGGTTATAAAAATGATCGTTGAAATCATTGGTGTCATACCCCATTAGGAGTCAAAAACATTTTAACAAACTAAAACAATTTGTTTCAATCAATAATTTAATGACCATATAATTAAATTTAATGACCATATAATTAAATTTAACTTTCAAAATCTGATATTTTTTCTTTAAATAAATATTTAAAGATATTAAGCAAGCATTCGGCTCGAATGAGCCTTTTCCAAGTGATTTCTTTTTGTTTATTACTTTTTCTTTCCTAGAGATGTAAAAATATCTCTCTTGGTGGTAGTCTGTCGGGATGTTAACTGGACAGTTTTAAAGTCTTCAAGTGCAAACATGTGGCTCACGTGAAAATGTAATAAGATGGCACCTTTCGAAATATCGTTAATTAGGCATTTAGATTTGTTTTTATAGGAAGTCAAAATGATGTATATCATTTTTTTTTTTTTTTTTTTTTTAAATAAAAAATTTAAATATCCAATTAACAGTATTTCAAAAAGTGCCATCTTAATTCTTTATATATATAATAGTTTTGTCTGTTCGTCTGTCAGTTGCAATTTTTTTTTTTTTAATGTAATAACTATATGGCAGAATTTGTTTCATTTTGAAATATCAGAAGTTTTAACTACTTTTAAAAATGGTTAATATTTATAACAAAGTGTGTATGGGTGGGTGTGAGAAAATCAGCAGCAGCCAAAAGATAAATGGCTCCAAAAAATATTAGCAGCAGCAGCAGCAGCAGCCGTTAAAGCATGTATGCAAATTAGCAAGTGTGTGCAAGCTTGTGTCACAAGAAGGGGAGAGAAAAATACACCGCGTGGTCAAGGAGAGAAACAAGTTGTGAGCTGGGGAAGATGAACATGTAAATATGAGGGTGAGAAAGCGTTGGCTAGTGCCAGTGTGAAATAGCTAGAACAGAGAGTTTTAAAGCGCACATGTACGTGCGAAAAGACTTTTGCAAGATAATGAAATGCGTTGTTTTGGAAGAACGACAAATAAATACATTTCATTTGCAATTAAAAAAAAAAAAATGCCGAGTTGGATTTTTGTTTCTTTCTTGTTTTATTTGTTTTTTCCTTTGCAACAGTACTAGACAATGTGTGGCTTTGAGAAGTTTGAAATGTAACGCCAACGTTACATATGGCATTAATAGTAAATAATAAATTTTCAACAAATAAAGTGGATACCCTAACTGCAAATCAAAACTAAAAACTTAACAGCTTCAGTTTAGAGTTTTACCAACTGATTATTTGGACTTTCTTATAAATAGAGCTTAAAACATTACTTTAAGAAAATGATTATAATTTTAGCAGGATTTCATATATTTATTATTTATGCCATATTTTGAAACATGAATTCAAACATGAGGGATAATAAAAAATAAATGGATAAACATTATCAATAACATAAATTATTTTGATGGTCACAATTTTTTTTTTTTTCGCTTTAACTACATCCTCATTTATATATTATTCCAGCCTTGCAAAAATATCTTCTCTCTGGTCACATATGTGAGTTTAAAAAAAAAAAAAAGTAAAAACTTTCAGGGAGGACATGGGAGTAGACCAAGTAAAAATGTATGATGAAGGTGAAGGTAGTGAAGTTGTTCACTTTTCTATATCAAAGAATTTTGAAAACTTCCTCCATTCATTCCAGTGCATTTTTATTGTATTTTATGCAAATTAATTTTCAATTGCAATTCATTTTATTAATTCCCTTTTTTTTCTCTGTATTTTTATTTGCAAATCAAAAGTTTAACACAACACACGTTTTTTCTTCCAGCAATTTTAATAAAGCAATTCATCAAATTCAAGGATTATTTTTATGCTTACTTAGAATTAAACCCATTTAAAAAAAAAAAACTAAATTGCAGAAAAATCTTTGAATGAAGATACCATGTTCCAAAAATCATGTAAATTGATCTAGTACTTTTATTTGTATATAGAATTTTTTTTTTTACAATTTTTAATGACTTTAATAAGAAATGGTAACCATTACAAGGCTGATTTTTGACCTTGATAGTTTGAATTGGATTGTCTCCTCCTTAAAGTCTCGCTTTATCATAAAATTTGATTATTTTTTTTCTTTTTTTAGATAAAAAAAAAATACTTGATCAATTTATGTAACTTTTGGAATATGGCATCTTAGTTTCATGATGTGCATGTACATCATAAAGTTTAAAAAAATATTTTCAGTATTTTTGTTTTGAAAATAGGTTTAATTTTAAATAAACATTTTATTTTTTTCTTCATGTCGGCCATATTGTAATCAGTTATTAGTATGTATCAATGTGAGTAATTGTGTTGATTCTAATTTTCCAGATTTTTATAAAATTGGTGGATTTGATATCCTGTCACCACTCTTGCAAGATCCGGACCCAGAACTTCGTTGGAGAACTTTGGATTTAATTGGTTCAATGGTTCAGAACAATCCGTTCTGTCAGAAGGCCGTACTCGATGCCGGACTTTTAGACACGTTGATGAAAGTGTTGGACACCGATGAAAAACATACGGTTCGAATTAAGGCCCTCTTTGCCATTTCTTGTGAGTTTCTTTCTAATTTCTTATCTCTCGTTTCTGTTGCTCTTCGATTTTCATCTGGCATTTAAATTTTTTCTCACTTTTTGACTGGGTTTTAATTGTTTTGGTTCGCCCTTCCTCACAAGCACAATTTTTACTCCCATATTCCACACTTTCTAATTGATTGTTTACTGTATTATTGAGTTAAATACTCATTCTCTTCCTCACAAACTGGACAATTGACATTTGCCCCATCTCTGCCAAGGTGTTGACTTGCATGTTTTCCTGTCCTCGCCAAAATGCCAACTGGTGTTTGCCCCTGTCTCTGTGAAGGTGTCAACTGGCATTTGCCTTCATCTCTATTGAGTTTCTGACTACCTGACTCTAGTTGAATATAAAGTTTTGAAAATGTTTCTTTATTGTTTTTTTTTTTTTTGTTTTTTTTTTTAAGGTTTATGTCGAGAAGCTCCCACTGCACAGGACAGTTTTATCAAAAATGATGGCTTCTCTTACTTGATGCGGGCAATGCAAGCAGATGTTGAGAAATTGAAAATCAAATCGGCTTTTCTAATGCGAAATATTGTAAAAGATCATCCAGCTGTCAAAGGTGATTTATGATTTGTTTTTTCTTTTTATTTAAAAACAATTGTTTTTCAAGCAGCCATTGTCAAAATAATGAGGTACATTATTGAAGCTCAGATTTGGTCAAAATTGATCTAGGAATTTTTTTTTTCTAGTTTGTGATCAAAATTCAATCTATCATACTTTGATAACTCGTAGAGATGATGGTAGTGCTCTCAGATTCTTTTTCCATTAATTCCCCTGAATATCTGCCTCTTCTTTTGATTTTGCAAATATCTATTGGAACTTGTAAATCTCTTGCATTTTTGCAATGATGCATTATGGTTCTCCAGCCTTAGTTTGGTTCCTCTTACAGCTTCACATACCATTTCTTTGTCAATTTGTATTGCTGAACCAAATACTGTTTCAGCAACTTCTAGATTTTCATGGTGCCTTGAAAACTCGCTATTTAACAATTTCCTGTAATTGCATCTTCAAACATTTCTCTTGTCTTGTTCATTGCTTGCTAATGGGCCATGGTCATTTTGAATGTATTTCTTTCTAATAATTTCATGAAAAGTGCTCGACTGAGCTCCAATCTTCGCCAAACTTTCACAAGAAACACTTGTCTAGCTGAAAATACTATCAATAATTCCCCCCACTCTTTATCTGTGCCTAAACCTAAATGTAGATTCCATGAACAAAGCTTCTTTCTTAGAACTGCACGCCTGTAGAACTGTCTTCCGTTTGGCTGCTTTCCAGCTGACTACAATATGGCTATCTTCAAGTCTAACGTAAACAAGTTCTTGATGAGCCGTTCCACTTAAGTTAACAAATTTACCAAATTTCCATGACTAACGATTACTATATTGTCCAATTTTACTACTGTACACTCTTTACCCCTTATCCCCGAGTGTCCTCTTGGCCTTGATAAGTGGTGATGCCTATGTAAAAAAAAAAATTTCCATATCTGTCTTTGCCATTTGTTTAACCTGAATACTTCATTCTTCAAATCAGTTATTTTCATATTACGCCAGTGTAATTAAGTTTTAACAGTGCCGTTGGAGTCGGAGTGTAAATGGTTCCTTGATCTTATTTTAAACCTTTTTTAGTGTCGTATGTGCTTTCGTCTCAAGAGAAAAAAGACAGCATTTTTTGTCCATCATTCTTCAATGCCTTCGGTTCGCCTTCAATTCACACCATTATTTCTGAATTCATTGGTTTCCATCTAAAAATCTTCAAAACGATTGTAGATGCTTTTAATCTCATCTGGAAATTTGCTACAAAATAGATTACAATATTAACTAACAAAAATGAAAAATCAATTGGTTAATAGATTGAGATTTTAAAAATCTACTTTGACAATAACTTTGTTGATGGATGCAAAATCTAGAAAAAAAATATATTCATCATAGAAATTTAGTTATTTTGAAAGTTCCGATAATTCTGACCAGTAAAGTAATTAATCCTATTATCTGGACTTTATGTACTATGCTGCAGGTCATTGCGTGATTTCATTGCATCGTGGATAAAGTATTTAGTAAAATTCAATTGTAAGGCATACTTTTTTGGAGGTTGAAGTACAATTTGCAGTATGGCCGACACTCAAAATACAATTGCAAATTACTTAGGCCTTCTACTCGGTTATGGCTGACAGAATGAGAGCATGTTCATTATGAGTCGCATCTTCCGCTTGGTACAGATTGTGAACCCACATGACTAATTTTTCGCTGTTCCTTCCGATCCAAGGCAAGTTGGTTGAGGGACGTCCAACTGTTGAGAGATGTTCAATCAAAAGCATTTTCTCTCCACCTTCTCCTTGGCTTTCCTCTGTTCCTTTTGCCGTCTAACATACCCTCAAAACATAACTTTGAGAGGACAGATAAAATCAAAAGTAAAATCCTTAAACTTTCTAGCCATGTCAAATGAGAGCATGCTACCTCTAGGAATTAAATAAAAAGTTCTGTTCAAAATTGTTGATTCCTGAGTTCGACAAGTTACACCTGAAGAAGGTTGTAGGTTATGTTGATCAAGACCTGAAAATAACCCTTAAAATGAGAACCGTAGTTTGAATAATCCAACTCCAAAATTCAGAAACCTGGTTAAATCATAATTTTGTTGCAATCTTTTCCTGCAATTGTAATATTTCATACTTGATAGTTTTGATGCTTTTTGTATGGCCAACCCTGGCAATCTCAATATGACCTTTCAATTTCTATGATTATAATTAATTGCTTTAGTTACTAAAAACTCTTACTATTTTGAACCGTTTAGAAATTTGTGATGTAAGTTTTTGCCATTCTTACAGAAAGACTTTAATGAATACTTTGAAAAACTGTTCATTGGTAATGAGTAACAATTGTTATTTGTTAAACACAGCTTTGTCAAGTTCAAGGTCACATGACTTGGTGCTTTTCATGGAGAGGAGAAAAACTTTCTACTTTGTCTTAAATGTGATTTTTGATGAATCTTCGTGTTCGAGTTAATAACTATGGAAACCACAGTAAACATCAAACTACTTAGTTTTAATTCAAGTAATTGTTCTAATTTAGTCATTGTCTTCCATAAAATTATCCAATTACTTTGCAATACTAAACAAAATCCAATTTTAAATGTGAAAGTTTTTTTTTTGTAGGTTGGTTTGTTAGTTGTTCACACTAATTAAATTTGAAATAGGATTTTCATTCACACGTGATCTGCCATACGTTAGCTTAAAATAACAATGTCCTTAGTCTGTCATATTTCAGTTGAAATATTATTTTCCCAGATCTGTCATACTTCAGTTGAAATAGCATTTTCCCTGGTCTGTCATACTTCAGTTGAAATAACATTTTCCCTGGTCTGTCATACTTCAGTTGAAATAGCATTTTTCCTGGTCTGTCATACTTCAGTTGAAATAGCATTTTTCCTGGTCTGTCATACTTCAGTTGAAATAGCATTTTCCTTGATCTGTCATACTTCAGTTGAAATAGTATTTTCCTTGATCTGTCATACTTCAGTTGAAATAGTATTTTCCTTGGTCTGTCATACTTCAGTTGAAATAGTATTTTCCTTGGTCTGTCATACTTCAGTTGAAATAGTATTTTCCTTGGTCTGTCATACTTCAGTTGAAATAGTATTTTCCTTGGTCTGTCATACTTCAGTTGAAATAGTATTTTCCTTGGTCTGTCATACTTCAGTTGAAATAGTATTTTCCTTGGTTTGTCATACTTCAGTTGAAATAGCATTTTCCCTCTCACACCATGCATCATCACACTGCGTACACATTTCTGAAAAAATTTTCCAGTGATAATAGTCTGCTGATTAATAATGACAAAAGTTCCATGAACTCTATTATATACACCTTCACACTAACACCTGCTCCAACCTGTGCTCCTATGTTACCACCAAGGTAACAAAACTTCTCGACAACCTGAATAGCGTCGCCATTCAGATATACTTTCACCGCGTCTGATTCATGTTGTTTTTACACATCTTGCAAGCGAACTTGTTATTGTCTCTCGACCTACTAGTAATTCCACTGCACTTGATGTTACACGTATCACAAAGGTTGAATTACATCCAACTCTTTTTCTACAAATTGAGCAAGGAAATTTCTTTTTTCTCAAACCTTTACTTTCCAGAACATTCCTCTAAATTTTTAACTTAACAAGTAAGTCATCCATTGTTTCACAGAGAAGTGCTAAATCGTCAGAATACAACATCTCTTCTGACCAACCCGTGTGGAACTTTCTGGATAATGCTTTTATGACACAAATGAAAAGCAATGACTTCTGTACAGAATGAACTATTAAACAAAACAATCCAATTTAAAAAAATTTTTTTTTTTAAGTATTTATTATGAATAGAAATTTGGAATTTGTTTGAAGCTAAAACTATACTATTTTCATCTTTCAGTGCTTGATTCAGAGGGAGGAGATGTAGTGTAGGATTTGTTCTTACTAGTGGGACCTGTGGAAATTCCACAGGGACTCATTCATATGTAATATATTGATGTTGGCATTCTGTAGATGTTCAGTGTAAATGGAGATGCTCTGATATTATTGTAGCTCTTTTGTTAAAACTGCAAAAGTATTTATCCAAGCTAGCAGGGACGTTTAGCGTAGCCTGGTCATAAAGTACGCTTAAATGTGATATATTAATTCTTGCAGATTTTGTGCGTATTATAGAGTTCTATATGTGTTCTATCAATTTTTTGTTTTATATATATTATAAAGTTGCAATTTCAAAAATAAAAAATATATGACTTGAATGCATCAGCTTGAACCGAAACTAAAACTTATGAAAAAAATATGTGTATGTATATATAACTTGAGTTCCTTCAGCTATAATCGAAACCAAACCTTATGAAGAATTCTTATTAAAATTATTTATTACAAGAAATGGAAATCATAACGATTAAATGACGGTCACTTCGATGTAAGCGTGACACACAAAATAAATAACATATGCGCGCTATCCTATTAATATAGAGATCATTTTACTATCTTTTTTTAATGAAGGGCAGTGTATTATTTTTTTTTGTTGTCATAAGACTATTCTCCTAGGCATTACCTCTTCCTTTGGAAGGGACTATGTAATATATGTTTGTTCTATAATATCTGGATTAGTTGATGAAGTACTTGGTAAAATTCAGTTGTAAAAGTTATTTTTGGAGGTTGAGTGTTCAGTCCTCCATGCGAATGACACTCAGAATACAATTGAGAATTACTTAGGAATCCTATCCAGTCATGGCTGACAGAAAGAAGCATGCTATATAAAAAAAAAACAGTATAAAATAAAGCTGGGTTCACACAGACTTGAAAAGTCTTTGAATTTTGACTTTGGCCTTGAATTATCTTGAAAAATCCTTGAAAATATGGACAATATCTTGAAAAGGCCTGGAAAATTGTATTCTTTATGTCAAGTAAAAATTTGTGCTGAAATATTAAAAATAAAATTGAAATAAATACTGTTAAATTATTTTTTTGAAGTATTAATAAAAATACCATTATTATTGAAAATAAAATCGAAATACATTGTCTTGTAATTGCATAGTAGTATTGTGGATACAAGAGTTATGTCCCTTTATCACAAAACTACCTCTAGTAGTTTTGTGATAAGGGGACACAACTCCATTTTTTTTTTTTTTTTTGACCTAGTTTTCAATTATGACATTTTATTTTCTCACTTTCTGTTTTGAGTGGGAGTGGGGGTTCAAATCTCCCTCTATTTTTGCTTTCATTTATAATTTAATTCTTTTGGAGGGGTAGGAATTGTGGCGGCTGCCATAATGACCCCCCCCCCCCCAATAAAAAACAAAAAAACTTTTGTTATGTAGACACGAGTCTCTAATGGTAAATTCCTCTTTTTCTTTTTTTTTTTTTTTTTACATGGAGGTCACCACTTATCAAGGCTCGGAAGCCACTCGGGGATAAGGGTTATTGCGTGTACAGTAGTCAATGAGATAGTATCATAGTAATCGTTAGTATTGGAGATTTGATAAAGTGTCTTACTTAAGGGGGCGATTAATCAGGAATTTGTTTATGTTGGACTTAAAGACATTCAAGTTGTAGTCAGGTGGGAAATCAGCAAACGGAAGACAGTTCCACAGGCGTGCACTTCTAAGAAAGAAGAAAGAAACTTTGTTCATGGAATCTACGTTTTGATTTAGGCACAGATAAAGAGTGGGGAATATTACTGACAGTGGTTTCACCTTGACAGGTGTTTTTCGAGGGGGAGACCAGAGATTGGAGCTCAGACGAACACTTGCCATGGAAATAACGATAAAACAAAGACAGGCTCGCAATGTCTCTTCTATGGGAAAGAGGTTGCAGGGAAGAGAAAAGGGCATACCCCCACTAAGCCACAAAGTCTATTTTGTACTCTGTCAAGGCAGGATAGGCTGTTTTTAGCAGCCCCCACCCAGATGTGGCAGTAGTACTCCATCCTTGGACGTACTTGGCTTTTATACAGATAGAGAATTGCATCAGTAGTGAGATATCTTCTGGAGCGGTAGAAGGATCCTACCATTTTCCCAGCGACCTGGGCAACAGATTGATGTACGTGTTCCATTTCAGATCAGGAGTAAAGGTCAAACCCAGAAGCTTGTCAAAATATGGAGCCTCCCCAAGACGAGAGCCATCATTTCAATTGATGCCATATGCGGATCAGAGTGTTGATGATGTAAAGATAGGAGCTTGGTTTTAGATGCATTAAAAGTAACCAGCCACCTCTTCCCCCACTGTACCACGCACTCAAGATCAGAGGAGAGAGAATCAGAGAGAACTTTTGTCATTTACGGCCTTTGATGTGTTACCATAAATGATCGTGTCATCAGCATAGATGTCAATGAATGATTTAAGTATGTGTTTTGGGAGATCATTGATGTAGATCAGGAAGAGAGTTGGGCTCAGGATGGACTCCTGAGGGATTCCAGCATTAATAGTGTGGGCCTCTGATTTCTGCCCATCAACCACTAATCTTGTGAGCCTATCAGAGAAATGATTTAATAATTGAGAAAAAATTTCCAGTTATACTGTAGCTGGAAATCTTGTGAAGTAGGCCTTTATGCCATACCTTAACGAAGGCCTTTTTATTACTTTTTCGAATCACTTTGGATTGTAAAACAAACCCCAAATTTTGTTTTAAAAACTTGAATTTTGTCTGGAAAAAACTTTGAAAAGGAATATTGAAAATCTGTAAAGGGTTTGTTTCAATTTTTTGAGTTTGACAGAAAGATTCTCAGCTTCAAAAAGATATATCTGATGTAGTGCGAAGGTTACATGGATCAGAATGTGAAAATAACACTCAAGACGAGAAAATCGTTTAAAGAATCCAAATAATTTGAATGTCATCAATGTTTAGTGTCTTTATTTTTGTCTTGAAGCTGATATCATCAGACTGCTTGACCTGATAACACGAGAGGTTTAATTTTGTGATCAACTATTGACAAGTGATGCATGAACAGACGCACAAACATATTCGTTTTTATATATAAATATTTTTAGACTCAGCAAATAAGGTTTCTCCTTCTGTTACGAAAATGTGTTTCTTTCTTTGCAGATACATTATGCGATATGGGAATGCTCGAACAACTCATCGGTCACCTTCGAGAGGATCATTCTCTTTTCCATGAGCATCTAATGGCCTGCCTCGTGTCCATTGTCACTGACCATTCTCGGTCACTGGAAGATTGTATGCGACCACAATTACAGCTGACAGAAATACTTCAAGAAAAGCTGAAATCTCTACATGGCAGGGATGAATTTCGGGTAAGTAAACTGCATGAAAGGAGTTATTAACTTGAATGTTAACCTGGAAAAGTGCATTCTAATGAAAAACATGAATTTCAGGTGAAAATGCATTTTGTAATTTAATCTGTTGAACTTTAAAATAAAAATACTTTTTTTTAACTCGCGTTTACGCCTAACAAGGCATATCGCCACTTGGATGTAAGGGGCTACTATTTGGGACCATGCGTAGGAAAGATGAACAAGATGTTAGTTTACATTACATTTAAACTTCTGCATATCGGTACAGTCAAGGAAGGTAATTTCAAAATCTAGCTATTCGAGGGAATAAACTATTAGAGTAGAAAGCTTTCTAACATTTAGAGCCCTCGACAGTGAAGGGGTGAGATTTTGTTGTTTCTAAGCAGGTTTGTCAACGATATATATGTTGCGGGGGCCACAACCGCAATGAGTTCATCAGACTACATTCCATTAAAATACTCGTAAAACAGGCACAGAGATACAACATTGTGGCGATGGGACAGGGGTTGACAAAGTGGGATATATTAGATTGAAAACTCTTTTTTGGACTCTATCCAACATAATATTACATTTCTAAACCAGCTTTTTCAAATTTGATGACACTACTCATTGTTCTGGTATTGCTTCTTGCCAAACTTCCTCGAATCAGTTGAAATATGCAATTGATCTGGGTCCAGTTATGGATTGGAGTTAAAAATGGCTTGTTTTGTTTAATCCTGTTAAGACTTAACTATTGTCCTTCAATCGCAGAAGTGTTCCTTTTCTTCCTAAGGTTATTATGGATGGTTATGTTTGCATCAAATTAAAACGATCAAATTTTAAAAAGTTCAAATTTTGTGAATTCAACGATTTAAATTAAATTTAGATTTAAATTAAAAAGTTAAATTACAAAATGTTTGTATTGAATTCGATCACGAATGTTGAGATGAAATTGTTTCTATTTTTTATGCTAAAGTTTGTTTTTTGTTAATTACATTTTATTCATCAATACATGTTTATATAATAGCCGGGCAACGTCAGATAGCTGCGCGTGTTCATAATAAAAAAAAAGGTTTAGTAACTTCAAAAAGGGACACAATTTGTCCACGTTTATGTAGATAGAAAAAAAATTGATGTTTAACCGATGTTCCTACGTGGAGAAATTGCATAAATTAAAAAAAAAAAAAAATGGCCCAAACTGAAGACCTTAAAAAAAATGGAAACTATGCAAAGGGAGATAACTGTCAATGAAAAAGGTAATATTTAAAATCGAAATAATTTGACAACTTCAATTTAAAAGCCTTAAATATCAAATTAAAAAATAAATGATCGATTTCACTTTTAAAAAATGTCAACAACAAACTAAATAATGACAACTTAAAATCAAAAAGGCAAATTTCAAATTAAAAATATCTCCCATCAAATTAAAAGATCGATATTAAATTCTAATAAGTTCAAATTTTGTGAATTCAGAATTGACAAACTTTTTAATTCAATTCAAATTTCAAAGGTTTAGATTTAAATTAAAAAGTTATAACTTTTAATTTGAAAAGGTTAATGCTAACTTTAAAAAGCACATTCTAAGGAAAAACATGAACTTCAATAAAAAAATGCAACTTGTAATTTAAAATGTTGGACCTCAAATCAAAAATCCACATATGATATTACATTTCTAAACCAGCTATTTAAAATTTGAAAATAGTTTTCATTTTCATTTTTACCTTAAACTTTTACATTTAACGTTAATTTCGAGATTTACATACAAGATAGTGGACAAAGCATACAAGGCAGTAGTGTAGCATTTTAGTCTATTTTTTTATGTTATTTGTGAAGATAGCACGCTTCCAAGTAAAATAGCAAACCTGCAACTCTTCACAACAAATAACAACACTGATAACTTTAAGAACATATATATTCATACTGGATTGAATTATCATTGAAAATAAAAAATGACATAACTTTGAAATGATAAAAATAACACAAAATTACAACTGGGACTCCATAGCCTAATTATAAGTAAAATGAATATATATATATATATATATATATATATACACACACACACATATGATGTTTCTCTACAAGAGCGAATTGTCATAGACTTCAAACACAACTTCTTTCACACATGTGAAGATACACACACACGAGTTCTTTGAAGGTTGTGACAATCTAGTCTTTTAGAGAAACATCATTGGGTTTGGGGCAAGGTAAGTTCAAAAAAAAAAAAAAATTTCAAAACTTTTCAATTTTATTTGCCAACATAATGTGTTGCACCAAGACGGAGAAATAATTAAATAAATAATAGTATATATATATATATATATATATATATATATATATATATATATATATATACATATATACATATATATGAATAAATAAAAAAGTTATAACAATTAGTTATAAAATATGAAAAAAAAAGACCTGTATAGAATGCTACTGAAGGGAAATAACTCTTCTTAACTATTGTGGCAAATATCAGACTTATTAAATAAAATAAAAAAAAGAGGTATTCTGCATATGCATGTGTGCGTGAAATTAAACACTTATAAGTGAACAATTATAAGTAAAACGTGTAATAATAATATTAATGAAAAATGTAATAATTTTTAACGATAATTAACACTAATTCAGATTTATATTTTAGAAATAATTTAACAAGTATGCAAACTCATCTGATTGTATTACTGATATTCTCGACTTCCGGCATAAACATGAAAACCTCCACTGCGTGATTGCACATATTTTTCTTTTTCTTTCTCTTGAAAATAGGTATACGATGTAAAATTTGAGATCTTCACAACACATCATCATCCTGGTGCAACACATTTTGAAGCATAAAAACTTTTACCAAAATGACTGGATTCTGCATTAAATAATTCAAACAAGAGTTGACATGCCATAAAACAAACCAACGAAAACAAACCCTATTTCTTCCTTTCTAATTTCATGTTTTGTATTGTTTTCTTCCAGGAGGAACTTGACCACACCAAAGAATTGTTACAGATGATGAAATTGAGCAACAACAGCCGAACCCCTAGTCCCAGCGGCCATGCCTCCTCAAGTGCTGGCAGATAGTTTCAGCCGAGTGTCATTTTCCCCTCAAAATTCTTGAACTTCTTTTTCTCAATTTTCATCTTCTGTTATTTTGTACTGTTATTGTCGCCACAACTCTGAAACTTTTGCGACTAGCGTTCAGTCTCTTCTTTACTTTTCTTGTATAATTAATGGATGATTTAAAAGAAAAAAAAAGGAAGAAAAAAAGGTTATCCATTTCTCCGATAATTACAGCTACAACTTTTGCTACTTGTATTAGCTTTGCCTCCTGATGCGACATCTTCAGACAATTTTGTTTTTCTTTCCTCTTGATGCTTCTTGCATTAACATGGACCATAAAGCTTCGAAAGGAAAAAAGAAAATCACTTTGAGGTTAAAACAAAGCAAAACAAAAAAAAAACAAATGTTTAACTTGCACACAGATTAACGTGCAATTATTTTTATTTTATTTTCCATATAAAATATTTTGTGTTAAAATTAAATTTATTTAGAATTTAATTTTAAATGGATGTTAAAATTTTATTTTTTTGTTTTATTTTCAAATTCATTTAAAAAATTTTTTTTTTTTAACTTAATAGAATCTTTTATTGAATCTAATGAATTTTTGTCTTTGTTTTTCTTGCCAGCAAAAAGACTTAAACCTCACCATAAAACTGACCAACGGCATTACAATCTAGCTTTTTAATGATAAACAAATGAAAACCAGTCCTTTTTGTAAAAATGGGACAACATTTGAATACTTAACTTTTATTTTGGTAATAATTTCTCTCCTTTGCTTCTCCCCTCTTTCTCTCTGTCCCCCTTTCCCCCTCTCTCTTTCTCTTTCCCCTTCTCTTTCATTTTCTGCTTTTCCTCCTCATTTTACCTCTTTCTTTCTTATTTTACTTCCCTCTCTATTTCTCTCAAATTCTCCCTCTTCTATTTTCCATTTTTCTCCCTCTTTTCCTCCTTCTTCCCCTCTCTCTTTCTCTTCCTCTTCCATATTTTCATCTCTCTTTCTCATCATTGATTATGGAATCAAAATATATTGACACAGACTATGGAATCGGTTAATGCTGACTTATTCACTGATTTTTATCGTCAGCAACAAAACTCGTAGAAAGTATTAACTCCCACCACCCCGACCCGGCTATAGGTAAACTAACAACTGGTGTTCAAGTGTTTTCAAAAGATGAATTTTTTTCATATTTAATAACCCGAAAAGGGTTGATATGCCATAAAACAAACTTTTTCCTTTTTTTTCTACTTGTGTCTGCAGAAACTACAATTGATCAAAATTAAAAGATGATGAAAAAAAAAAATGTTTTTAAGTATTTTTTTTATAAAATCAAATTTTATAATCTTTGATGAAATTCTTTGTCTCTATTGTATTTAAAAAAAACAAAAAAAGAAAAGATCTATCACTGGACATTTTGTTGAAAATAAAACAACGTGAAGCCTAAAAAGTCCCAACCCTAAAGCTTTTGAAATCTGTGCTAAAAGGTCAGAGACAATGATCTTAAATCTGCGGGTGCTGCTTTTGATCTTCTTGTGGACTGATTGACCTGTAGCCAAAAAGTCTGGATGCGCGGAGAAGTGCGCATGTCTCTATGTACAACAGGTGTCGAGAGATTATCAGTTCTTATTCTAGTGTGTTGCTGCCACAAGCTGAAGTGAAAATTTGTTTTTAACTCCGCCCTCCACCCATCCTCTCCGAAAAACGACTACAATTTTTAAAGAAGTGAACATGTTCTCTTGATACTTTTTCTGGGAGGCTGTTATATACTTGCCAATGACCCTGAACCTTATTTTATTGTGATTATTTCATGAAGCTCTATTTAGCTTGGAGTTATTTTTTAATGAACCATCTTATGTTATCTTTCTCAATAACCTTAAATGACCTTTAGTTTTACCAGAATTCTGGCATTAACTGAATCTAATTTCCTCCTCCAGCAATTATCTATATATCTATAAAAGTTAGAATGTGTGTTTGAGAGGACACTTCTCAACCTATATACTCAACAAATTTTTGATCTACAGACTTGAAATTTGGTATATAAGGTATTCAGACATGTGGATAACTTTTTAATTGGTTATCATCTGGAAAAGAGTAAAAATTGCTAGGGGGTAAAAATTGAAAAATTAGTATGTATGTGGGGGGGGTCATCAGATTTTTATCTGTTTGTCAACTTTTTCACAAATTCGCATGCATAAATTGTTCACATGACAGATTCCTTATGTTAAGAATAAGTAGTTTTGAAAACACTTTAAGATCATGTCAAGCTGGCCTAATGGTTATCGTACTTGACTTACTGTTTTTAGGTTTTGGTTTCGATCCTAGCTCGATAATTTTTTTTTTTTACTTACTACAAATGAACTGTTTAGAAAAACATAATACTTGCATGTTTATGCCTGTTTCTTTCTTTTTTTTTTTTTACTTCATTCTTTTTTAAAGGAACTTAATGTTGCATTTAATACCTATGGTATTTCTGTTTATAATAAATAGGAAATCTGTATTAGTAAAAATATAATATTTATGCATATTTTATGACCGGGCAACGCCAGGCGGCCTGCTAGTACCATATAATCCTCTGCACCTGGAAACGATTCCAAAAGACATAGTATCACATTCTCAAATATGTATTTAAAGTTGAACCATTTATTTTTATGATAGTGAGATTAAAACACCAAATTTATCTTCAAATTAGAATAACAATAACTATCTAAGCTACTGATGTCGAAATGATCTACATTCTAGAGTTCTTTTTCTTTTCTTTTTTTTTTTTTTTTTAACTTTGGAGGTCACTTCATGTTTTTTTTATTTTCTAATTCAATGATTTTGTTTTGTAATTTCATTATTACACATCAGGTCAATTTATTTTTGGAGGCTGTGATCTGGTTTTACATTGTAAATTAAAAACAAAGCAACTACCCCCCCCCCAAAAAAAAACATGCAACTTCTCTTTAGATAAGTTATCAATCTGAGATTTTTCTGTTATTAGTTG
This sequence comes from Euprymna scolopes, assembly GCF_053919585.1. NCBI lineage: Eukaryota > Metazoa > Mollusca > Cephalopoda > Sepiida > Sepiolidae > Euprymna > Euprymna scolopes. The sequence continues at coordinate 1,387,508 of NC_136510.1, read as the reverse complement.
ATCTGCTGTAGATTGTTGGCTTGTATGTTCTAGTATTTGTGGATTGGGCAAACCTATATTCATAATCCCCCAGGAATGTGAGTTCTCTTTTCTTTTTGTTTGCTTTGATATTCTAAAAAAAAGTACCCCCCCACTTTTTTTTTTAACATAAGAAAAAAAATCTCTAGAGCTTTATGTCCTTATTTTCTTCTTTATTTGGCTTGATTTCATTCTTCTTCTCTTTCTCATTTGCTTAATCTTTCTTTATCTTTTCCTGTTTTTTTTTTCTCTTCTCTTCCTGTCACGTTTTGCTTTGCTTTGCCTTCTTTTTCTCTTCTCTGTAAAAATGTTCACTTTGCCATACTTCAAACGATTCATGAGTACGGGAGGTAGAAGACTTTTATTTTGTCACTTAATATCTTCCTGTCTCTTTAAAACATATCAATCCATACTTTCAGCATGACAAAAAGGTATTGTAGATTAACACGCTTTGCTTCTTCCTGCTAAAATGAGATTCTACCTTTTTTTTTTCTTTTTTTTTTTTTAATTTTTTTTATTTTAGTGATTATGAGTGACAACCCCTATCATCACTCCTTACCCTACCCCCAGTTGAGTTATTCATCTGGGTTTTAGATTTTTTTTTTTACCATTGGTCACTCCCAGCCCTGATGTCCATGAGACGATTCATTCAGCATGACCTTACATATTCCATGATTCTACTCCGTAGAAAAGAGTGAACAGAAGAATTGTTCTGTAAATTGTGCACTTCTTTCAGATAGTGACAATTGTTCAAGACATGACCAAAGTTCCAAAAAAAGAAAGAAAATGAAGCCCAAGGGAGACGAAATAAAAACTCTAAACAGAGCTTTTCTCCAGTATCTTTGCCCCTTGAATCATTCAGTCGTCTTTACATCTCATTTATGGCAAATCCTTCAAGTTTCAATCTTCTGTGTATTCAAATCACCTGAACATACAGGGTGGTCAAAAAGTCAGGTAACATTTTAAAGAAAAACGATATTAGCAATACACGTATATTTAAGTACCATACATTGAAATATAAAATGAAACAAACATGAAATATGTTTATTTTGTTAATTGTCGTCCATTTCTCTCTATCAATCGCTGGAAGCGATTAACCACTGATTGTGTAACACGTGTAATCATGTCAGCTGATATCCGCGCAATCTCCTCTTCAATAAATAACTTTAAAGACGCTATTGTATCAGGCTTCTTGCCATAAACGCTATCCTTTACATAGCCCCAAAGCCAGAAATCAGGAGGGGTAGTTTATATATTACACTCAAATATTTAAACAAATAATATTAAACGAATAGAGATTATAATGGATCATATTGTTTTTTCTACCTTTAACATGTTACCTGACTTTTTGACCACCCTGTAGATGGCAGCACCTGCAGATTTGACGTTACATACCCTGTCCTTTTTTTCTTTCTATTATTTTTTGTACCACGTCCTTAAACATTACACATGGGAAATTGTCGTCTTATGTTTACGACACCTTTTTATTTCAGGGTCCATCAACATTTTTATTGTCTGTCCAAATTGATTCGGGTTTATGAATTGAAATTTTTTTTTTTTTTTTTTTAATTTGTCATCCATACCTGAATTTTGCTGTAAATAAAAGAAATTTAAAACAATTTTCGCATAGACTTTAAAATCATTTCTCTTATGCATTGTTCCGCATTCTATGGAAATAATAAAAATAAATTTGTCTATATATAAAAAAGATGTGGTGTTTGTCCGTTCATAACTTTTCAAACTGAACAGCTTCTGCATTGTAATTTCCTTTACATCACACATGCTAAATATGCCATTGACGAACTGCATACAGCCTTTTGCCAGCATAGTCATAATTGCCACAGTTGTCAAACGTGCAATTTTTGGTCACCCAAGGAAGGACGGATTGGACCTAGTAATTCACTCCCTTTATTCGTTTGCATTTTTCTCTAAAACTACTTGAATTTTTTTTTAAATTTGTCATGGTGAAAGTAAATTTTGCACTCGCGGAGAGGGCCCCCGCATGCTCGGCTTGTTTTATAATTAAAACTGGATAAATGTACATTATTCACTGCCAAATTGTGCTTTTCTTTATCTACTAGTGGGGGTGCCCAGGTCTTTGGAGGTGTGTGTGTGTTGGAGGTGGGGTTCATTAAAAAAAAATAGAAACTAAATAAAAATGAAGTAATAACCCTGTTTAAATATAAAAAAAACAATGTTAAACTTGTTCAAAACAAACAAAAAAAACAGCGAAAAAAGTTTTGGGAGGTAGGCTCGAACCCGAAGCCTTGAGGTTAATAGTCGGATGACTTAACATGACGCCACGAAGGTAGGGACTTGAGAGCAGCTGAAAATAAACGTTTAAAAATGCAGGTCGTTGAATGTCAACGTATGTTTGTTTGTTTTTGTTTAGGTCAAATATCACGTCATCATATTAGAAGTATAGAAAACGAATTCACAGTGCAAATTCTGTAAGATGAAAGTCACTGAAATAAAAGATATTTACAACGTCGTTTCGTAAATCGTAGATATTATAATTTATAATCTAAGACATAGTAATCCCCCCCCCCCCGAGGACTCCTCCAAACAAGCCTTTGCCGGATATACAGAAAAAATGCACACACACACACTAACACACATTTTGCCTTTTTTTTATATATATATATATTACATAATGTTTTTGTGTCCAGATAAAATTCAAACTATCAAACACTCAAAATGTTGGTACATTCTTGATCGGCATTGTCCTGGATAAATAATACTGAAAATTTAAAACAAAAAATATATTCATTAATTGGGGTCAACTTGGCCAAATTTCGTCAGATATGGTGGGGGGCAGCTTTCATACAATTTCTGTACTAATTTGGAAAGAAAATGCAGACGTATTCCTTCAGGAAATTTATTATATGAAGGAGAATTGTCTGTATGTTTGTCCAGAATCTATGTATTTCTCTTGTTCGCTTTAATTCTGTGTGGATTTGATCATTTTGCAATCTTTAATGCCTGTGAGTAATTAAAGAATAAGTGACTTCCTGTTCTGCCTCGCCATCTACTACAAACATGTATTTAAATGGAAAAATAAAATGTATCTTAACTTCTATATTATCCTTATACACATATACAAGTCATATACAGTTTATTATTTTTATTGCTTCAAGAAGAATGACTTAATGGATATGTCAGTTTATAAAATTAAGAAGGTAATCAAAGTCGGATCAATAATGGTAGTGGCCCTGGCCCTAAGGATTACTGTTGTTGTTTTGTTTTTTTTTATGAATGTGTCATCACTTATCAAGGCCCAAATTGCATTCCAACCTTCTTTTCTTTCATCTATCCCAATGAACCGTTCTTGTAATATTGTCATGCCGTCTCTTGTACTCCTTTTGAGTGAACTTCTTACAACTACTAAACATGTACATTCTCACCTTTCTATCTACACAGTCGACATAGAGAACTTTTAGCCGTTTTATTGATATGATACTTCACATAATGTGTTCTGACCGCTTGCTCCTGTGTGACACATATTAGGGCTTGTGTCCCAATCTTCAAGTCATATTTTAACAACCATCACCAGGTTTTTTCCTTGTCCACTTCCATCATCATTATTATAATTATCACTATTATTACTATTACTATATTTATTATTATTATTACTATTACTATATTTATTATTATTAGTTAAAAAGTGAAAAGAAAAATTAATAATCCAATTATGAATTAAAATAAAAATTAAATTTGAGAATGTACAAAATGTGTGAAGATAACTGAAAACAAAAAAAATTAATAAAATTGTAATAAAACTATTAATTTAAACTTGTTACCTCAACTGCGCCACATTTACTAAATAACGAACTCTCATCCATTCTTTCAATGTGGCCATACAATCAGTCTACTCTTCTGCATACATTTCCCTATATTGTTCAAATTCTTCCCCTGAGGTCATAATATCTAAGCCTGTCTTAAAAAAAAACTATTTGGGAGGATTATGAGTAAATAGTAGTAGTGTTGGTGACCTTGCAGGTTACGAATACGTCTAGTAGAATACCAGATTAGAATCAAGGCAAATACAAAACATTCTTCACGGTCAAATGAAAGCGTAACAATTTATCATTCTGAAATTTGAGATCAACAATGGCATCAGGTGTAAATTTGGAATTTTTTTTTCTGTGAAAAAAAAATTCCAAATTTTTTCTTTTTATTTTAATGAGAACACACACACATACTAGCATGGTGAACTGGCATTGCCCGGTATTGAATGAGGATTAACAAATGTTTCACACACATTTTTATTGCCATCAAAATCGATGAAATCGCCCATTTTTCAATCACATCGATTGATTGCCTGCTTTAGTTGGAGATTCCTCACAGTGCACTGGGAGGAAGCTCACATGCCTCATTCTATGACTTATTTCACAATATATAGTAGTCTACATTGCACTGTAGAGAACCTGCTATTGATTTTATAAAAGTATTTTTATATAATGACTTGAATAAAAGTTTAAAATGAAAAAGTCAAGTATCATGTTTCAATTGTGCTCTAAACAGAAACATTCATTTCGTATGCGCTCCTTTTTTACAAAGGACTCACCACTAATCACTAGGGCAATATCGTAGTAATCGTTAAAAGTGGAAATTTGGTAAATTGGATTAAGGGAAGGGCTCATCAAGAACTTGTTTATGCTAGACTAACCATATTGTAGTCAGCTGGAAAGCAGGAAAATAGAAGAGAGTTCCACAGGCGTGCAGTTCTAAGAAAGAAACTTTGTTCATGGAATCTACGTTTAGGTTTACGCACAGATAAAGAGTGGGAGAAATTATTGATAGTGGTTTCAGCTAGACAAGTGTTTTTCGTGAAAGTTAGGTGAGGGGGGAACTCAGACAAGCAATGCCTATGAAAACCACAACAAAACAAAAACAAGCTCACAACGTCTCTTCTGTGAGAAAGAGGTTGCAAGGAAGAGAAAAGAGCATCCCCCTGCGTCTAGCACCTCCTGCCCAGATGTGGCAACAGTACTCCATCCTTGGACGTACTTGACTCTTATACAGGTAGAGAATTGCACCAGGAGTGAGATATCTACTGGAACAGTAGGATGGTCTCACCATTTTTCCAGTGAGCTTGGCAACAGATTTGATGTATGTGTTCCATTTCAGATCAGAAGTAAAGGTCAGACCCAAAATCTTGTCAAAACATGGAGTCTCCCCAAGATGAGAGTCGTTCATTTCAATTGATGCCAGATGGAGATCAGAGCATCGATGATGTAAAGATGGAAGCTTTTAGATGCATTACCTCTTCCCCATCATCAGAGAAGAGAGAATCAGAAAGAACTTGGTCATTTACACCCTTTGAAGTGTTGCCCTAGATGGTAGTGTCGTCAGCATAAATGTCTACAAATGATCTTAGAATGTGATTTGGGAGATCATTGATGAAGATCAGGAAGAGAGTTCGGTCCAGGATGGACTCCTGAGGGACTCCAGCATTAATGCTGTGAGCTTCTAATTTTTGGCTATCAACCACTACTGTTATGAACCTATCAGGGAGAAATTATTTAATAATTGAGAAGACATTTCCAGCTATGCTATAGCTGGAAATCTTGTGGAGTAGATCTTTATGCCATACCCTATCAAAGGCCTTTGATATGTCAAGAGAAATTGCCCTAGAAAGGAAGCCTCCATCAAGAGATTCGTTAATCCTATGAGATATTGCATGTCACTAATAAGGTTATTTTTTCTGAGGTGGTTGACTACCTCTCTATTTAACACAGATTCCAGCAACTTACTCTCAGGAGACTTATTGGTCTGTACTGAGAGGGAGATAACCGATCATCTGAATTCTTAAATACAAGGCATACTGGTGAGGTTTTCCAGGGTGTTGGGAAGCAATTCTCCTTAAGACAATGCTTAAACAGCTTTGTAAGTATGGGAGCTAGTTCTGGTTGCAGCTTTTTCAGCACTAATTGGAATGCCGTCAGGGCCAGTTGCTTGGAAACATCATGCACAGGTATTTGTATGTTGCATGAAGGTTGCTGGCAGTTCTGACAGCAGCTTTAGTCTCAGTACATCTATCATGTTGGTAGCTGTGGAAATAGTGATTTCTGTGTGCAATGGCAGCAGCACATTCTGGAAAGAACCACGACTGGATGTTGGGTTTTTGCTGGAATTATGATAAGTATGAAAAGGTCTATACCTACCATTAACCATTCCATTAGGTCTGATACTATAGAGGACGCATCCTTTTTAAACATGGAATGCAGAGGTAGATCTTATATAAATGCACGGAAGCTATCCCAGTCAGCCATAGAGTATCGATATACTGTATGATGGAAAGGTATGTTAGAGGACTTATTACATTTTGTTTTTATCTTAACTGATACAACCAAGTGGTCGGAAAATCCCAATGGGGACAGAACAGAAGGTGAACATAGCTTAGGGCAAGTTGTGAGGAAAAGATCTTGGAGACTTGCATACTGACCATCAATGTCGGGCACACAGGTGGGTTTTTGAACTATCTGTGTTAGGTCATAAGCAATGGAGAAATCGTGACAAAACCCTCCCTCATCATCTGTCTTGCTTGAGTGGGCTAACCATTCCACATTGTGAACATTGAAGTCACTACAGACGTGAATGTTAGCCGAAGGGTGAGCAGATAGGATGTGGTCAATTTTCTCAGATATGCTCTTAAAGATAGTAACTCCGCTGTTATGGGGGCGATAGAGGGTAAATATAAATGCAGTGGTGTGAGCAAGTGCAATCCAAAAGCACATATAGAGCAATTTAGGATCTTTCCTGGAGATGTTCCGACCACATGGGAAGCCATCTCTAATGTAGGCACATATTTCATGCCCATGTCGATGTCGGGGGTCAGATTTGGATGTTAAATTAGAATATCCTTTAATTATGAACTCATCAAGGGAAATAGCCTGTTCAATGTCAGTTTCACTTAGAAAGAATAAGTCTGGTTTAATCTCCTGTAATTGGATTTTAACCTCTGGAAAGTTGGAACGTAGACGCCTGATCTTGGAGAAAGCGATATGGTATATTTTATAAACTGATTTTGTAATATTATTCGTAAAGTTAACTAATTTTCATATTGGTTTTGAATGGTACATTTCATTAATTAACTATTATTTGTATTATTCGAACTACTGTTCTCATCTGGGATTTTTTATCTCACATTTTTGCTGATGTAACCTTCGACCTTCTTCAAGTGTGTCTTGTCGAACTTGGAAATCCATGTAGAATTTAATTCACATGTGTAGTATGTCTCATTCTGTCAGCCATGACTGGGTAGAATTCTTATGTAATTCGAAATTGTATTCCTATTGTCACCCATAATGTTATGTAGTCGGTCGAACCCAAAAAAGTATTTGTAAGTTATTTATCTGTCTGTCGTATCTATCTATTTATGTACGTGTATTATGGATATATCTATCGATCTAGTTATCTATCTATTTCTGTATCTATCCATCTCGAGCTATCTCTCTATCTATCTAACTGGAGAGATAAACAAGAGATGAATATGAAGAATATTGAAAAAAAACTGTCAAAATATAATTAAACCATATCATAGACAAGTTTACTGGAAGAATCTAATAAGCTGACGGAAGTATATGTATGTTACCATGTGATAAGGTTAGCTGGAGATCACATGGGAGTTGGAATTTGGACGTTCAGCAGGGTGGACGGTTTAACAGGTCGTCCCCCCCCTTCATCGGGGAAGGAGCTGATGTGTCTTAGAATGGAGACCTAGAATTAACCACTCAAGCAAAGAACTCTGTTCCGTCTGCCTGCTTCCCACCTGACTACAACTTGGATGTCTTCAAGCCCAATGTTAACAAATTCCTAATGAACCGCCCCTTAAGTAAACATTTCATCAAATCTCCACACTAACGTACTGTACTTGCAATAACGCTTATCCCCTAGTGGCTTCCGGGCCTTGATAAGTGGTGACCACCGTGTAAAAAAAAAGAAAAAAAAAAAGATATTCATTTCCATTCTGTTCCGTCTGCCTGCTTCCCACCTGACTACAACTTGGATGTCTTCAAGTCCAACATTAACAAATTCCTAATGAGCCGTCCCCTTAATTAAACACTTCATCAAATCTCCACACTAACGTACTGTACTTGCAATAACGCTTATCCCCAAGTGGCTTCCGAGCCTTGATAAGTGGTGACCACCGTGTAAAAAAAAAAAAGAAAAAAGATATTCATTTCCATTCTTCTGTGATTGACACCTGGAAAGTGAATAAAAACTTCAGCGTTCGTCGAAGTGAATGAATATTCACCCAAACAGGTTCCAGCCTCCCCTCCAAGAACAAGATGAATTCCAGATGGACCAACATCAACGACGCATGAAGATAAGGTATGTTGAAAATGCATGTATGCCACACCCACCTACATATGAATATTTAGACGATCATAGCATTGGAACATAAATAGACTGCAACAACATAAGTTAGGGTTCAAATAGTGAAGAACCACCATAGACATATAGGACACATACGCACATAATCAAGAACCCTTCGTCACATATCACGGTATAATGTTGGCACACCATTACACACATATATATCCTGTATGGTGATATGGTTACTCCATTACACAATAGTAAGAATTGAACCTTCAACCAGCAGAAAATTTTTCTTATAGCTGATTATCACTTAGCACTTATATCCGTTGTGCCATGGTTACAAGATGAAAACAGTAATCTGAATAATCTAAATGATCCAAAATTATCAATTCTCATCTTCAAAATTCCGAAACATAATAACTATTGATGAAATGTAGTTTGCTTGAAGCATTGTGTGAGTTATGTATAAAGGTAAGTACTAGAAGGCTATCACAATGCAAAGAATGGAATGTTGTCTGTGTTGATATTATATAAATATGTATATATACATAAATATATATTGTGTATATATTTAATATATTTTTGTCAATAATAAAGCTTTTTCGTCAGTAATATTGCCCTATTATTAAAAAAAATTAATTAAATATATATATGTATAATTTTTGTGTCAATAATAAGACCATATTATTGATAGAAAAGACTTATTATTGACAGAAAATTATATATATATATATATATATATATATTATAAGGTAAAATTAAAAGCCAAGAACAATGCGAGATTTTTTTTTTTTATAGAGTAAAATTAAATGCAAACAAAAGAAATAAATTTTTTTTTGTTGTTTGTTTTTTCTTTTTCACACAAATTTTAACTCTAAACAACAGTAATTTTTTTTTCTGTTGTATTCAATGGTGTTATAAATACAATATGAATAATGAATACAACAGAAAAAAAAAATTACTGTTGTTTAGAGTTAAAATTTGTGTGAAAAAGAAAAAACAAACAACAAAAAAAAAGAAATTTATTTCTTTTGTTTGCATTTAATTTTACTCTATAAAAAAAAAAATCTCGCATTGTTCTTGGCTTTTAATTTTACCTTATAATTTTCTTCAACAATGCTTCAAGCAAACTACAACCTACTTATATATATATATATATATATATATATATATATGGACCAGATTACAAATTAGGATATAAACAAATCTGTTTAGAGCCGATAAAAAATTTAAATTTCATGAATTAATAAACCAAATTTTTTCATAGGTGACATAATAAAAAATACTTATAGTTTATTAATAACAGGCTCATATTAAGTATATATCAGGTTTTCTTTGGCGTCCAAATTATTAGTTCCTGGATATGCCCTTAAAGTATATCCGATGGTGGGGCCCCAGCTTGCGGTCTTTGGGGAGTGTGGAGCCACTCCTTAATTGCCATTGCTCCCAGGTCCACTCTGACCCGGAGTGATAGTACCTGTTAGGGTCCCAACTATGGGTTAAATAGAAACCGAATTAAAAAAAAAAAAACCCCAAATATTTTCTATTAAAAACTTTTCTTCAAAATCTTTGGATTTGGCATTAAATAACCTGAAAAGGGTTGATATGCTGTAAAACAAAAACAACCAACCAAAATATTAAACTGACAATTTTAAAAATTTTAATTATTTTGAAATTAAAGATTTTTAAAAACGAGATTTTGTAATATATGTGTATGTTTCCACTTCCGGTTATATACAGATGAGATATATCGGCTGAAAAGAGCTTGATATTGGAACTTAAAATGGTTCCCTATTATCAGGTTTGAAACTGACAGTACAAGGGTTTATCTTGTCTAAATGTTTGAAAATAAAATTGTTATACCGGTCTTCCTTGAACAGAGGAATTTACACCGATTAGCACTATAAATAGCGCTAGTAATTCCAACACCAGCGAGAGAGATGCGACTGCACTTCAACTGCTAGCTGAGTGCCCAACAGATATACACGCTTTACTATCTTTGTACATTATTGTTAATACACTTGTTCCTTAACTGAACCTCTACTTGATTGTTCTTATTTTCACTTTTGTTCCACGACACAACAAAAATATAAATACATTTATATATATATATATATATATATATATATATATATATATATATATATATATATATATATAAAAGATATATATATATATATATATATATAAATCTATCTATCTATTTATATATATATAGATATATAGATTTATATATATATAGTTATATAAGATTTATATATATATATATATAGATTTATATATATATATAGATATAGATTTTTATATATATATATATACAAATATAGATTTATATATATATATATAGAGATATTATATAAATCTATATATCTCTATATATCAGTTGTTTTTGTCTTTCTTTCTCAACACCAACTACATTATTTCATTCCTTGTATTGTGACAGTGTTTTAACATTTACCTGTATACCAAACGTTTATTTATTTTTGTTGTTATTTATTTATTTAAAAAAAAATGATTGTTTTGATTTCAGACAATTCTGTTTAACAATATTGTTTTATTTCTGGACAAATAAAACAGTTTTTCATTGATTATCATTAAGTGTTATGCATTTGTAATTTTTATTGTTCTATTTTCTTATAAATATCGACAAAATATTGCATTTATATATTATTATTAGCTATATTTGAGCGATCTAATAAACAAAGAGGATAAATTAAAAAGACTTTGTAATTTTTATTCTATTTTTATGTACGCAATATTTTTGTCTATTATTATTATTATCATTATTATTATCATTATTATTATTTTGTTATTAATATTATTATCATCATTATTATTATTATTAATATTAAAGTAATTTAATAAACATATGATAAATAAACTACAGAAGTAAAAATTATTATTTATTATTATTTTTAGCTCGGCAAGAAGACTGTGAAAAGATTTGCTACAGTTTATGAAATCAAAATAAAATTGTGGTAATGGTTGTGACCCAACGGGTTATTGAGATATCTATTAAATAATAAAATAGAGAAATATATGAAGGTATCTGAACACTAAAAGATTGTAATAAAACTATAATAATAATAATAATAATAATAATAATAATAATAGACGACGAAAACGATAGAAATGTGTGATTGTCATAACTATGAATGCAAATGTTTGTTTTACCATATTTTCAAAGACTAGGATGTCGAGTGGAGATTGATGAAGAGCTTCTTGTTGAATATAGTCTTTCAACATTGGAATGCTAATTAAGGTTTCTATAAAATTTTATAAAATTAAATGTGTCAAATACATTTAACATATAAAGTTATCTTGCCAGATTTTAGAATTTAGAGCCAAAAGCATCGTATCTGACACATCGATATTTGACTCTGTCTAGCCACTTTGTCTTTTTAGTCTTTTCAGCATATTATTTCCAATAATAAAATGTATTTCGTTTCAGATTAAAACAAAATTCCGGTTAGGAAGATTGTTACAATGGCGATAATAATCTTACATACTGATTCAAATAATAAAAGATAAATTTTTGTAACTTAAAATATCCCCCTTACATTATTTGAGTCATTATTTAGCATTGTACCTATCTCTTTCTTTTCTTCCTTCTTCTTCTCACCACCTCTCTATCGCTTTTCTATATTAACACATTTTGTAGTACATCGCATGTTTCTGTGCATGCATATGTTTCTGGCCAATAAGTGACACATAATTTTTTTTATTTTACTTTGTTTCATATATTCATATATATTTATTTATTTCACTTTTAAACTAAATAAAAATGTGCAATACTGGGCAGTACTAGGTAGGGACAGCTAGTATTTCATTCCAATAAACATTTCTATTTACAGAATTAAATTTTACACAATTAAAATTCAGACTGAACTTTTAGTATGAATTGAATAAACTGTATTGTAAAAATATAAGTCTATGGCTGAATTACTGACCATTGATAGGGAGTGTGATGGCCATTAACAATGGTCAAGGAAGCTTAAATTATTTTATTATCCATCGATTTTACGACTCTAAGACGTGATACACATCTGCCACATTGGAATAAGTTGCAGGGTCGATATTACTGTATACTGTGTCGTTTGTCGTTTGAGTGTTTGGCATTTTATCGGAACCTTTAGAACTATACGGCTGGTTATTGTGGTCCAATACATCAATGTAAGCATGTGGTTCATTTCTCATTTGTGGACTTTCTGACATGGCTTTGTTGAAATGTCCACCAGCCTTGTTTTGGCGCACCATATGCTGTCTTCTTGCAGCACCGTGGAGAACGACCTACAAAGAACAAGTATTAAGCAAATCCATGCATTAATAATGGTGTATATTTTCGTATGAAAAAGAGAAAGTGTGAGGACATGGAAAGAGGACGAGGATAAAAATATGAAAGAGGAGTAGTAAATGAAAGAAAATGCTGAATAATAAGAACCCGTATTGTTGTAATATTGGACGATCATGTGTAAAACTAATTTTAAAAAGCAGTATTTTCCAGACAAAGACAAAAATAAAACAAGTGAAAGAAAATTTCATTAGAATTATAGCTTGGACCGGACTTGGATATTAACAGTCTGAAATAAGATGAAAAAGAAAGACGGATCTTCCTTTTTAGCAAATAATGTGATAGAATTTGGTAGCCATTTGAGAGCTCTTACTTTGTCTCTCAACTTCTTTGTACTTGCAACTTTTTATCTACAACATAAGATCTGCAATTTTATATCTGTGACTTTATATCAACTACTTTATATGAACAAATTTATATCAACTACTTTATTTATGCTACTTTATATCTGCTACTTTGTATGATCTGATTTATGTAAGCTTCTTTATATAATCTACATTATATAAACTATTATATGTTAACTACATTATATCAGTTCTTTATATTAACTACTTTACATAAACTACTTTCTATAAACAAATTTATAACTACTTTATATTTTCTATTTTATATCTGCTATTTTATATACACTACTTTATAGAAACTACTTCATACAAACAACTTTGTATCATCTGCTTTATATCAACTACTTCATATAAACTGATTTATATCAACTACTTTATATTAACTACTTCATATAAACTGATTTATATTAACTACATTATATCAACTGATTTATATTAACTACTTTATACTAACTGCTTTATATTAACTACTTTATGTCAACTGATTTATATCAACTACTTTATATCAACTACTTTATAGCAACTGATTTATATTAACTACATTACATCAACTGCTTTTAATCAATTGTTTTGTATGAACTATGTTATATTAACTACTTTATATCTGTTAATTTATATCAACTGCTTTATATCAAGTACTTTATATTAACTGATTTATATAAACAAATTTATATCAACTACTTCATATCAACTGCTTTATATTAACTACATTATATCAACTACTTTATATAAACAAATTTATATCAACTAGTTTATACTAACTAATTTATATTAACGACTTTATATATTACTTTATATCAATTACTCTATATTTATTTTACTTCATATCAAGTATTTTATATCAACTGCTTTATATTTTCTAGTTTATATCAACTATTTTTTATCATTTGCTTTATATCAACTACTTTATGTAAACTATCTTATATATGCAACTTTATATAAACTATCTTATATCAACTATGATCTGCTTTATATAAGATTCTTTATATAATCTACTAAACTATTATATGTTAACTACTTTATATCAATTCTTTACATTAACTACTTTACATAAACTACTTTCTATAAGAAAATTCATAACTACTTTATATTTTCTATTTTATATCGGCTATTTTATATACATTACTTTATAGAAACTACTTCATACAAACAAATTTGTACCAACTGCATTATATCAACTACTTTATATTTCTATGTTATATTAACTACTTTATATAAACTGATTTATATTAACTGTTTTATATCAACTACTTTATATCAAATAGTTTACATAAACTACATTATATCAATTACTTTATATACAATTATTTATAGCAACTAATTATATCAATTATGTTATATACCCTCCTTTATATTAACTGCTTTATATTAACTGCCTTATATCAACTACGCTATATCAACTACTTTATGTAAAATGTCTTACATCAACTACTTTATATTAACTACTGTATATTAACTGCTTTATATTAACTGCTTTATATCAACTACTTTATATTAACTGTTTTATATTAACTACTTTATATTAACTACTTTGTATCAACTACTTTATATTAACTACTTTATATCAACTGATTTATATTAAATACTTTATATCAACTGATTTACATTAACTATTTTATATAAACTACTTTATATTAACTACTTTATATTAACTACGTTATATAAACTGATTTATATAAACTACTTCATATTAACTACTTTATATCAACTGATTTATATTAACTACATTACATCAACTGCTTTTAAGCAATTGTTTTGTATGAACTACGTTATATTAACTACTTTATATCTGTTAATTTATATCAACTGCTTTATATCAAGTACTTTATATTAACTGATTTATATAAACAAATTTATATCAACTACTTCATATCAACTGATTTATATTAACTACATTATATCAATAACTTTATATAAACCATCTTATATCAACTACTTTATATAAACTATCTTATAGCAACTACTTTATATAAACTATCTTATATCAATTACTTTATATAAGCTATCTTATATCAACTACTTTATATAAACTATCTTATATCAACTGCTTTATATCTTCAAACAAGAACTCATTCTTTATGATTTGTCGCTAAATTGAGTATTTTGATGAAGTTGAAGAATCATTAAAGAATATTTCAATTCAAAAGTAAAATATTAAATCTTACAAGTTGTTGAGCGAAAACCATGCATGATTATTGTCTTAATTTTGAAGGAGATTTTTGATAGATTAAATAAATTTATTCATGCATTATTTTAATCATTATTTTATTACATCAACACACTTTTTTGCAACGATATAATTGTGCTTCTACTGCTTCAGTATTATAAAATATAAGTTTTCTTTGATGCTCTATTGCTTCTAATACATCAGCCAGATATATGTGGAATATCAATAACAGATACAGAAAAACATGGTTAATACTGCGCCATGTTCAATTCTATATTGTCTGTAAACATCAGTAATTATAAAATAAGATTAAGAAATCTTGTTGTCAAAAGGCAAGACAAGGAAATGTCACAGTTGAGCACTGGTTAGTTAACTAGACATAGAAATATCACAATTGACAATTTGCTGATTCATGAGAAATTGAAATATCATAACTGACAACTTATACGTTAATGTGAAATCGAAATGTCACAATTGGTAACTTATTGGTTAATGAAAGATTAAAATTTTACAGAACTGCTAGACTTTGAAACTCCCTTCCAGACTCCTACTTCCCCAACTGTACTGACGTGCAGAAGTTCAAGTGTAATGTAAACAGATATCTTGCTGCTCAACTCCCTACATAGTATCCCTGCAACTTATGTCCCTGATAGTAGCGCCCTACATCAAAGTGTCACTGTCTCTTGTTTGGAATGAAAATTGAATAAAACTATTTTAAAAAATGTGGATAATATATTTTTGTCCATCTAGAATGTATTTAATTAATATTGGAAGAAAATTAGAAATAAAAATAGAGATGAATGGAAAATTAAATATAGAAACTGCAACAAACACAGATAAATTACTTTTTAGCAATGATTTAATATCGAGTTCAAGGGAAATAACTCCGACTTAATCCTAATAGATTTCCCTCCCTTTTTAAATTAGAAATCAAGAAAAACAAATCAAAATCAAAAAAAAAAAAAAAAATCAGTTAATTTCCGGTGCACATTCTTCTTCTTTGCATGTCTTTGCAGCATGTGGTCATTCCACAGTTTCCCCTCTTTCCTTACGCAGTCATTATTATTATTTTTCAAACTGTACTGGTTAAACAGGGGAAAGCAAACAAGGCAACATTGCATCAAATATTCCTCTTCATATTCGTAGATGGTTGGGTCAGTTTTATAGCCTTATTTAATCATAGCAACTTTTAATTACCCTATTCCTTTACTCGGAGCGTGGAATGTTTTCTAGTGGAGCCAGGGTTCTTCTGAACCACGACAGGAGGAATCAGAACAAGATATTCTCATGTCAGTAGGAGAGAGTGGGTATTCTCTAGTTGTCTGGTCCACAGCTGTAGTTTGGTTTCTTCCTGAGATGCTGTTAGGGGTGCGACATAGCTGAGGAAGCCTCTTTTTGACTTGATGTGCATCAAAAACATGTGTGCTTCTTCATCTTTCGTTTTCTTTTTCTTTTTCTCCTGTGCTTAGTGTCGAAAGCCGAGTCTGTGTTATAGTATATCTTTCTTGTGATGTCTTGGTCTTACCGGATTTCAGGATAAAAATTTACCTAGTCTGGTAGAGTATCCTGCTTCATGCTATACGGTGTAATCATGTTGACACACCGGTTCTTGTTGGATCACTGAAGTCAAGCAACGTTGAACCTGGTCAGTACTAAATGGGTAAAGGTGCTGTATACATTCTCCGCTTATCTTGACATTGCTTCCAGTCGTCCTGGACTTCTTGCCACTGGACCCAAACAGTGTCGATTCAGGAGAGGTGTGATTGGAGATTGTGCAACCCTTGTCTCACAATTCACGCACAACTGCCTCTACAGTGGGTATCTTTTGAGACTGAGTGGAGGCTATAAGCAACGTTATTTGGAAAACGTATCGAAAGCTGAGTTTATAAGTGACACTAAATACAATTTTTGTTTTAGTTTTTTTGGTTTTAAATAAATAGAAAAGAGGCTTGCCTTTTTTTTTTGTTCTTGTCCTTCGGGCCGGGATCAAAGTGTAGTATCTGTTCTGCAGATGCTGCACTTAAGATTATTTGTACCAGTCAATGGAGGGGAAACCCTCTATACTGGGACAATTATCATTTTTGGTAACCAGAGTTCCCCCTTTTTGCCTACTTTTAGGGGAGCTGGTTTTTACCCCACATTAAAAACGGCCTTGTGCCTAATTTGCTTTGGTGGGGAAGCAAATAAATACAATAAATACAAGTTTTGTTTCGATTTGACTTTATTCGATGTTCTCACAAAATTTGATTTTTATATAACACACATAGATATTCGACTACTCCATTAACGTTTCCTTTTGCTTTCCATATGTTGAGTTAGTAAAGAAATTAATAATACTTATGTTATTTTCTTAACTGACCAATTAATTATGCTATATCTTTCTTATCATCTCTTGGTCTTACTGGATTTCAGGATTTTTTTTTTTGTTTTTACATGGAGGTCACCCCTTATCAAGGGCCGGAAGCCACTCAGGGATAAGGGTTATTGTGTGTACAGTAATCAATGGGATAGTATCGTAGTAATTGTTAGTAATGGCGATCTGATAAAGTGTCTTACTTAAGGGGGCGATTCATCAGGAATTTGTTTATGTTGGACTTGAAGACACCCAAGTTGTAGTCAGGTGCAAAACAGGAAAACGGAAGAGAGTTCTACAAGCATGCAGTTCTAAGAAAGAAGCTTTGTTCATGGAATCTACATTTTGATTTAGGCACAGATAAAGAGTGGGGAAAATTACTGACAGTGGTTTCAGCTAAGGTGTTTTTCGTGAAAGATTGGCGAGGGGGGGGGGAACAGAGATTGGAGCTCAGACGAGCACTTGCCATGGAAATAACGACAAAACAACAACAGGCTCGCAACGTCTCTTCTGTGGGAGAGAGGTTGCAGGGAAGAGAAAAGAGCATCCCCCACTAAGCCACAAAGTCTATTTTGTACTGTCAAGGCAGGATAGACTGTTTTTAACAGCTCCAGCCCAGATGTGGCAGCAGCACTCCATCCTTGTAAATAAATTTACTTATCTAGTTTGTTAGAGTATCCAGTTTCGTGCTATAGGCAACGTCATTTGGAAAACATGCACCATTTCTTGTATAAGTCATACTGTGTAATCTTATTTAGGCTTCGAATGTTATTGTGAATATTTAGAGAGTTTACTTGTAGGGTAAAATATCCTAATGCCAAGTTGTCCTGACAAACTTCTCTACAGAAATATCTTAGGCACTTTTCTATTGTCATACGTTTTGTATCGGAGATATTGTTGTGGCCTGGAAAGGTCACCAAGAAAGACCCAGACACAGATACAGTTTAGAAAAATGTATATTTATTTACAAAATAGAAAACATTGAGAACGAGAGTTGTAGGATATTGTATTCTATATATGCAAATTTGGCATACTATGAAATACACACATAAATCTCGAGTGTCAGTACCTCTTGGTATATTTATACTGTTTATAAGAGTTCATATATTGTGTATGGGTGAGTCCACACGAAAAATATGTTACAAAATATGCCATAAATATGTTATAAAATCTATATGTCTATAAAAGTGAAAATGTGTGTGTGTGTGTGAGAGAGGACACTTCTCGACCTACATACTTAACGAATTTTTAATCTACAGACTTGAAATTTGGTATATAGTTTATTCAGATATGTGAAAAATTTTTTAATAGGTTTTCAACAGGAAGAAAAGGCTTCTAAGAGGTCAAAATTGAAAAATTGTTATATGAGAATCGTCAGATTTTTATTTGCTTGCTAACTTTTTCATGATTGCGCATATGTGAATGGTTCACATTACAGATTCCTTACGTTAAATATAAGTTAGTTTGAAAGCACTTTTTAAAGAGTGTATCAAACTGGCCTAATGGTTATCGTATTTGACTCACTGACTTTAGGTTTAGGTTTCAATCTCAGCTTGAGCATTTTTTTTTTAATAACAAGAAGTGAAATGTCTAAAATAAAATACTCGCATGCACAAGTCTCAGTTTCTGTATGAATTAAAATATAATCTTTATGTGGATTTTACGACCGAGCAATTTTGAGCAGCCTGCTAGTATACTAGAAAATATGCTAAAATATATTATAAAATGTACAATTGAACTTACATTTGGGTCAACATAGCCACGATCAGGATCAGTCGGAGGTTTGGAACTTTGTCGTAAACGGAGACATTCCGGGATTCTTAAAGTTAAAAAAAAAATTAAATTAAAAGTTAGATATAAGAAGTAAAATGAAGTTTTGGTTTGATTCTTAACGTCCAATTCTGTTCGAAACCACTCTGATTGGAATTGATGTATTCCCATACCACGTCACCATAAAAATCATAACCTTTGGCTCTTGTGTCACATTGTCCTGTAATGGGAGGGAGATATATACCAACTTTGGATCAAAAACGTGTTTAGTTGTGATGAAAATGGAGGAACTCTAAACAAAAGAAAGTATAGCGTTGCCTAATCGAGAAATAAAAAGAGAACTTAATGAACTACAAATATCTGGGCATTCTGTAATTTGAAACCATTAAACAAGAAAAGATGAAAGCTATAACAAAAATAGCATACAAAAAAAGAACAAGGCATTTATTGAACTAAATTATCTTCAGAAACCGCATCAAAAGTATCCAATCCTGCTAAGATACTTTGCATCTTTTATAAAGCAAAATATTGCATAGTTTGTTTTCTAGGATATTGTATTCTATATACGAATGTTGTATTGTTTGTTTCTCTGTAACAATTTATCTGTTCATCGCTCACGTATATATAATCATGTTTGTTGCACTTCTACAAAAATGTGTGCTGCTAAATAAATATATACACTCTAACTTGTTTAACCCATTTGACAATCAAACATGGAAACGGTTTCATAACAAAACTATTTTATTTAATTATTATTTTGCCTGTCTATGGTCGTCAGACGTATTGAGCAAGGGTCGTGAAAGAGGGGTTGATGAACTAACGATGTAATGATCGTACATCTCTCTCAAACTCTCTCTTTCTCTCTCTAGTCTCTTTGTTTGTCAGACCTCTTTCTTTTATCAACAAATTCTTTCTTTGTTTCATCAGAGGTCAGTATATGTGTACAAGTCCGAGATGGTATTTTCTTTGTTCTCTGGGATCAATATGTGTGTCAAAGTCCGACATGGTATTATTTTGTTCTCTGAAGTCAATATATATGTAACAGTTTGACATGGTATTTTCTTTGTTCTCTGCACACCTGGAATTTGTGTGTGTGCACAATCTCTAAGTTCCTTTTTCTAACAAGAACAGGATCAAAGAACTAAAAAACTAACGATCATGCACTACGTGTTGATACTGACCGACTCTATATAAAAAAAGAAGAGGAAAAGAGTACTAATAGTATGTCATAAAAGCATTAAAAATATATAACACAGAATACAAAGAGGTTGAATAATGTTGCAAAAACATCAACAAGATGAAGAATATGAAGAACAGTAAAACAGAAAAAAAATTGAGAAAAATAAAATAGAAAAAGAAACAGCTATATGTGTAATTTATAAGACTGACTAGAGAAGACAGGCACGAAAATACATAGACATTCCTATGATAAGGATATGTGAATAGGAAAACAAAATTGTCACTGACAGCTGCACAAAACAATGCAATCAAAGCCAAATGCATCTAAAGTAAACAAGACCCAGGAAAGCAATAAATATGGACTCTGTGGAAACAGAGACAAAGCAGTAAGAGTAGATCATAAGTCAATGCAGCAAATTAGCCCAAAACGAATATTAAAAAAAGCCATGATTGGGCTGGGAAGTTGTCCACTGGGAACTGTGCAAATGGCTGCATTTTAAACATGTATACAAATGATGCAAGCACAAACCAAAGACGGTATTGGAGAATGAAAGCTAGCTATAAATTTTTTCAAGAAGTAAAAGCATAAACAGAAAACAGAGCGTTTTGGATGACTGTGTTGGATATAGAAATGTGGTGATGCATATCTGAAAGCAGGGGTGCACGCGCGCGCGCGCACACACACACACACACACACACACACACACACACACACACACACACACACACACACACACACACACACATTCCCAATGGAGTTGATCTACATATTTAGTGTTCCATAAAAATGACCGAAAGAACTGTTTACATTTCAAGGTCAGAAGTTATAAATTGTACAATGCAAAATAGAAAATAAGAATAAGAAAAAATCTTGATGTTTACAATTCCAGGAATGTCGATTTGTGACTATATAAGAGAAAAATAAACAACAGAAAACAGAAGAGAGCAGACTGACAGTAGTGAACGTGATTGATATGTTGACACCTCTCTGTTGTGAACCACATATCAACCAACCCCACACAACTAACATCTCTCTCTCTCTCTCTCTCTCTCTCTCTCTCTCTCTTTGTCAATGAACAAGAAGCTTAATTGTAAATAAAACTTATCCTTTGAAATTCGTCTTTGTGTTGATTTTGAGAATAGTGACAAAAGAATTGTCAGTGTGTATATATTATATAAATTATATATACATTCATACATTCAACAATGCAACAACTTGTGACTACAGTGTGGAACGATAAAATTGTCACCCTAAAGTAAACTTTTATTGAAAAAATCAATTCAGGTAACTTGATTATGTAATAGAGCTTACATCTATTCAATGTTGCCACCTTCAGCCTCAATTACCGGCTCAATATGGGTCCGGAACTGGGAGCATGCCTTTTCCACATTCTGGTGGGAGCTCGGAGAATACTCGGCGGATAGAAGCAATTAGGCTGGCTTTGGTATCATGGGAGGTCATGTTGGTGATCTTTTTGACGTATGACAAAATGAAGTAATCCAGTGAGTTCAGGTTCGGGGAGGAGGAGGGACTGATGAAAGAAGGATACAAAGTCATAGCACTCCTTCTGAAGCCAAGCCTGGATCTCTTTGGACTTGTGTTCTGGCACTGAGTCCTGTTGTTATACTCAGGCTCTGCCAGCGGCCACTAGATTGCACTAAGGAATCACCACACTCTTCAGCACATCCAGGTACACTTTGGTGTTGACTTTCAATCCGACTTTGAAGATGTGAGGTGGTATGATGTGGCCCTTCACTTAAAACCATAACCATTGCCAGAAACTTTGTTTTCATCATATCCCTGTTATTCGTGGTAATGCAACGATGTATTTTGAGGGTGCTGGCAATGGTCCTGTTGCCATAACTTGGATCGGTAGAGAACATGAATTGTACAGCGGCCTATCTCTGATCTTGCTCATTGAACATTGTGTCACTTTCAGACATAATAGAAGGCTCCTATCGCTCTTGGGATTCGTACATAACTGGCCAACTAGTAGATGGTTTGCAACAAAAAAATAAAGCAGATTTTCACCAAACAGAATTTTTTTTTTTTTCTTTTTTTTATTCAATTTTCACCCCAAACAAGGCACAGTGCCACTTTGAAGCAGGGGGCTACTATCAGGGACTTAATTAGCAGGGTCATTATGAAGGGAGATGAGTAGAAAGATGTTTGTTAACATTACACTTGAACTTCTGCATATCATTGCAGTTGGGAAAGCAGAATCCCGGAAGGGAGTTCCAAAGACCCGCAGTTCTGGGGAAGAAACTATTGGAGTAAAAGGCTTTCTTGCACCTAGGGATCTCTACTGTAAAGGGATGAGACTTAGTAGCTTGTCGGGTTTGTCGGGGGTAGTTACGTCGGGGAGGTACAAGTGTTTGCAGTTCGTCAGAGCATTCACCATTGAAGTATTTGTAGAACAGGCAGAGGGATGCAACATCTCGTCGATGGGACAGAGGCTGAAGCCTAGATGACAGTTCAGGACCTATCAGGTTGGCGACTCTCTTTTGAACCCTGTCCAGGAACAAGAGACAAGAAGCAGATGCACCAGCCCAGATGTGACAACAGTACTCCATACATGGGCGAATGGTTGCCTTATAGAGGTATAGGATACTGTCAGGCGTAAGTAACTTTCTAGCATGGTAGAGGGAGCCAACCTTCCTTGCAGCAGCCTTGGCAATGCTCTCAATGTATCTATTCCAGTTCATATTCCCTGTAAACGTTAGGCCGAGGAGTTTAAAAGAAGTACTTTCAGGTAATGTGTTCTTGGCCATTGCTATTGGTGGTAGAGAAGGTTTCTTGTAGTTATTGAAGGAAACAAGCTTAGTCTTAGCAGCATTGAATGTGACCAACCATTTTTGTCCCCATTTCACTACGGATTGGAGGTCATCCTCTAGTGTTTCTGCCATTTCCTTGGATATGTGTTCATTTGTTTTCCCCTCATATCTGTTATAGAGAGTGGTGTCATCGGCAAATATACCTATCTCCGAAAGAATTTTATCAGGGAGGTCGTTTATGAATATCAGGAATAATAGAGGTCCAAGGATAGACCCCTGAGGTACTCCCGCATTTATGTCGTATTGTTTGGATGTACGACCGTCGAGGACAACTTTGATTTTTCTATTACTTAAGAAGGATTTAATTACATTATGAATTCTTCCAGTGATTCCGTATGATCTAATTTTCCTTAGAAGACCATCGTGCCATACCCTGTCAAAAGCCTTAGATATATCGAGGGCCACCACTCTACCCTCCCCTGTTTTATCCAATGAACGGTATATACGTTCAGAAACTACAGTTAAGATATCTGCTGTTGAACGGGCTTGCCTGAATCCATATTGTTTGTCAGTCAGGAGTTTAGCAGCCGTTAGGTGCTGGACTAGGGCTTGATTAACTAAGGACTCAAATATTTTGGCGAAAAGCGGGAGGAGGCTAATGGGGCGATAATTTAGTGGGTCAGTTCTTTCACCAGAATTCTCGAAGACTGGTACCACAGAGGCGGTTTTCCAGCAGTCGGGAAAACAAGATTCGTTAAGGCATTTATTGTAAAGTTTGGACAGAACTGGAGCAACCTCGGCAGAGCATTTTTTTAATAGCACAGCTGGGATGAGATCTGGTCCACATGCTTTTGAGGTGTCTAGGTTTTTTATAATAGCATGTACCTGAGAAGGGGTGATTTTCAAATCATCTAGTGAGGCGTCTGTTCGCAGAGGAAAATCAGGGAGTGAGTGGTGTACCGAGTTCAGTGTGGAGTTTGAGGCAAACCGACTAGCAAGCAGATTAGCCTTGTCAGTTGCTGTGCAAGCAACCTCATGATCGTTTGATAGTGGGGGAATAGTCGACTGTCCATTATTTACTACGCTGTTGTAGATTTTCCAAAAATCCCGGGTTCCTAATTTCTGTGCTTCGATGCGTTTTCTGGTGGTTTCAGAGTAATCTGTCTTAGCTGTCTCTATCACTCTCTTACAATTATTTCTAGCTTCTATAAACTTCTGTTTATTTGAGCTGGACTTATGTCGGTTGAATCTGCAGAACGCATGCTGCCTTTGACAAATGGCAGCTGCACAAGCAGAAGTAAACCATTGGGGAGAGTGGGGTTTGCTATAGTATTTCCGTGCGGGAACATGTGCTTCAATAGCAGTTTTGAACCATTCAGTGGTCTCATTTGCACACTGTTCCACTGGAAGAGTAAAGATATTTTGCCATGGGGCATCTCTGATGAGCTCCCTGATGGCTTCCCAATCAGCCTTTTTGTAATACCTCGTTGTTTTGAGTAGTGGGTCTTCAGTTTTAGGGCAAGAATTTAGGCTGATTTCTACCATTATCACAGCGTGATCAGCATTCCCGAGTGGGCTGTGGGCATTTGTTGTACAGTCATTGGGAACCGTTGTCAGAAAGAGATCTAGAAGTGAGGCATGTTGCTGGTCTGGGAAACGTGTCGGAAATGTAACCAACTGAGATAGGGAATGGGATATAGAGAAGCTATGTGTTGCGCTACCAGCTACGTCTGTGTGATTAGAGAATCCTAGCCAGTTACTGTGGTGGACATTGAAGTCACCAAATACATGTATTTGTGCGCTAGTATCGAGGGAGAGTGCTATATCTATGCTGTCTGAGACTTTGTTTATTAGGGTACAGTCTTGGTTTGAGGGAGAGCGGTAGAGAAAATACAAGTAGCTAATATTGTGTTGCATATTTAGTCTGAAGCACATAAAGGCCTGGTCCTCTGATTCTAGTTCTATTTCTCTAGTCAGGGGGGAATGGAATCATGTTGTCTTTTCTATGGTAACAATTTTATCATTCCACGCTGTATATAGGTTTAGATGTCATTGTTTGATGTACTTTCTCATGGAGTCTGATAGAGTGAGACCAGCAATTTTCTTCATCTAATGTGTACCAGCCAGATTCATGTTATTTTGGCATTTTATCGTCGACAATGTCTCACAGACATACAAGAGTTCAGTTGTTGTATGCTGCTATTCTGGCATAAATGGGATCTCTGTGTTTTATAACCTTGTCAACAGCTGCCAGAAGAGTTTCCATATGGTGAATATATCTCACCTTATAGTTGTGTCCGTTCGTCCACAGGAATCCATTGTGTTGCTTTAAATATATAAGAAAAATATAATCTCTCCCATCTAAAAATAGGAAAAAAGTAAATGTAGTTTCACCAACATTGGTTTGTATTAGATAAAGTGATCTTGTAGAGTTTAAGAGGATGGAAAAACCAAAGAGGAATAGCACCATCCAGACCTCGACTGAAAGAAAATAGAGAGTATTGGAATTTTGAGGAGGCTTATTATTACTCAGATTCCAGAGAAAAGTTTTCATATAGTGGTGAATGTCAGACAGAAAAACACCGAGTGAGTTGCAATAATAATCAAATAGAATTGGAAGTAGTGGAAATATGGGAAACCTTACTGTCACTCACTTCCAAGGAGAGCCACCATTTTCTTTTTTTTATTTTAAGAAATCGCTGGTAACAACTCTTCATAATTAAGAAATACATCTGAACAATTATAGATTCCAAAGATACTGAGTGGAATTATACGATTTTTGCCATGTGGGTGGAAGGCAAACTACTACTACTACTACTACTACTACTACTACTACTACTACTCTTTATAATAAAGAGCAATTTGTATTTATTTGTAGATATATATCCGTCCTGTTACAGAAAGTTGGTGTGACATAAATAAAGGAAAGGAAAACACAAATCCATTTCCATAATGAGACATTTCCTTTCTTTGATTTTCTTTTCAACTTTTTACATCAAATTGTTATTCTTTTTTCTAACTTTCCAGCTTGAGACGTTTTTCTTTTTCAATTTATTATTTTGCAATGTAATCCTCGGTTTTTATTTGTTATTTGACGAAACTTGGATTTGACAAACGCTAAATACACATTTTCTTTTAGTTGTATTTTGCATCTTAAACGAGACGATCAAAAAACAACCAGAAAAAATTATGTAAAGATGTATGCAAGCTTTGTTTCTATCACCATTTGTTGGTCACTTTCACTTTAGTAGCAACCAAAATTCCACATTCACTCTATGGACTATGCTACGTAAAATATCCCCAATCGTTTACGGTCTTGGATACAACCTTAAACTATAACCGATGGTGAGGCTACAGCTTGCGGGCCTTGGGGAGTGTGGAGCCACCCTTTAATTGCCATTGCTCCCAGGTCCACTCTGACCCGGAGTGGTAGTACCTGTTAGGGTCCCAATTATGAGTTAAATAGAAACCGACTTAAAAAAAAAACCCAAATATATTCTATTAAAAAATTGTTCTTCAAAATCACTGAATTCAGCATTAAATAACCTGAAAAGGGTTGATATGCCGTAAAACAAAAGCAAGCAACCAATCAACCAATCGTTTACATCAGCTATCAGCAACCTTTTGGAATGTGAGGGCAAAAACGTATGCTTATTATAGGAGGAGGGCCAAACAGCTTTGGCTACATTGTCATCGAGGACAACACTGCTATTAAGGATATAAATAAATTTTCTGTATGTTTGCAGAAAAAACAAGTATTAAATATTATATTTAAATGATATCACTTAAGAAAAATTGGTTTGGTTCGTTTATATTTTATTATAGCCAGAGTAAGGTGGTGGGCCAAAAAAATTAATTCAGGAGCCGGATTTGGCTCACAGGCTGGAGGTTGCCAACCCCTGGTTTACAGTTTTGTTTAGAAATATACGTGTATAGAAACATAATTGTCTCTGTACCTTTTGATTTACCACAATTTTCAGTTAACAACATGGAAATACATGGTGGTATGATAAATTTGTTGCCCTAAAGAAAGCAATACAGCTGTATTTTAAAACTTTTATTGAGAAATTCAATTCACATATCTTGATTATGTAGTAGAGATGACATCTATTCAATGTAGCCACCTTCAGCCTCAATCACTACCTCGATATAGGTCTGGAACTGGGAGCATACCTTTTCCACAAGCGCTGGCGGAAGCTTGTCGAATACTCGGCGGATGGCGGCGATCAGGCTGGCTTTAGTGTTGTGGGAGGTCATGTTGGTGATGTTCTCAATGTATGACCAAACGAAGTAGTCAAGCAGGTTCAGGAGGAGTGGGGTCAGTGAGAGAAGGTACAAAGTCGTAGCACTCCTTCTGAAGCCAAGTCTGGATCTCTTTGTACTTGTGGGGACAGTGCCGAGTCCTACTGCCACACCCAGGTTCTACTAGCGGCTACCTGATTGCACCAGGGGATCACCACTCTTCAACACATCCAGGTGCTGATTTTCAACCCGACTTTGAAGATGTGAGGTGGCATGATGTGGCCCTCACTTGAAACCACACCAAAGACCATAACCGTGAACATGTTGAAAGTGACACAATGTTCACCACAGAGATCGGAGATATGCCGCTGTACAATTCATGCTTTCTGTTGATCCAAGTTATGACAACAGGACCATTGCCAGCACCCTCAAAATGCAAATCCGGATAACCTAACAGCCAGCCATGGTTCTCCCCAGAATGTGCTGCTGCCATCACGCACAGAAATCACATTTTCCATAACTACCAACGTAACAGATGTATGAGATTAAAGCTGCTTTCAGGACTGCCAGCAATCACTGTAAAAGAGTAATAAAAAATGCAAGGGAGCTATATGCTCAGTCCGTTAAATTCAAAGGAGCTGAACAGCAGCTTGGTTCCCACCAGTTTTGGCAAATAGCAAACAGGATCGTGAACAGAAGCGTGCGTTCTATTCCAACTATCATTAATGAACCTGAGGTCATCTTGTCAGCATCAGACAAGGCCAAACTATTTGCCAAGAACTTTGCAGCTAATTCTACCCTATGTGACGAAGGCCATCGACTCCTCATATTTCCTCCTATAACAGACAACACACTATGCAACATACAAATATCTGTGCGTGATGTCGCCAAGCTAATCAAAAACCTTGATTCCAGTAAAGCAACTAGCCCTGATGGCATTCCAATTATAGTGTTGAAAAAGCTTCAACCAGAACTTGCTCCCATACATGCAAAACTGTTTAAGCGTTGTCTTAAGGAGAAGTGCTTCCCAACACCCTGGAAAACCTCATCAGTATGCCCTGTAATTTAAGAATTCAGGTGATAAGTCATCTCCCTCTCAGTACAGATAAATAAGTCTCCTGTGTGTCATGAGTAAGTTACTGGAATCAATATTAAATAGAGAAATAGTCAACCACCTCAGCAGAAACAACCTTCTTAGTGACATGCAATATGGTTTCCTTTCTGCTAGATCTACAGCAGATGTGCTAACGGTTATATCTCATAGGATTAGTGAATCTCTCGACAAAGGCTTCCTTTCTAGGGCAATTGCTCTTGACATATCAAAGGCCTTCGATAAGGTATGGCATAAAGGCTTACTTCACAAGATTTCCAGCTACAGTATAACTGGAAATGTTTTCTCAATCATTAAATCAATTCTCTCTGATAGGTTCATAAGAGTAGTGGTTGATGAGCAGAAATCAGAAGCTCACAGTATTAATGCTGGTGTCCCTCAAGGGTCCATCCTGAGCCCAACTCTCTTCCTGATCTACATCAATGATCTCCCAAAATACATACTTAAATTATTTGTAGACATCTATGCTGATGACACGACCATCTATGGCAACACATCAAAGGCCATAAATGACAAAGTTCTCTCTGATTCTCTCTCCTCTGATCTTGAGCGCGTGGTATAATGGGGAAGAGATGGCTGGTTACCTTTAATGCATCCAAAACCAAGCTTCTATCTTTACATTATCGATGCTCTGATCCCCATCTGGCATCAATTGAAATGGATAGTTCTCGTCTTGGAGAAGCTCCATGTTTTGACAAGCTTCTGGGATTGACCTTCACTCCTGATCTGAAATGGAACACGTACATCAAATCTGTTGCCAAGGTCGCTGGAAAAATGGTAGGATCCTTCTACCGCTCCAGAAGATATCTCACTGCTGATGCAATTCTCTATCTATATAAAAGCCAAGTATCTCCAAGGATGGAGTACTGCTATCATATCTGAGTAGGAGCTGCTAAAAACAGCCTATCCTGCCTTGACAGAGTACAAAATAGAAGCCTAGTGGGGGATGCTCCTTTCTCTTCCCTTCAACGTCTCTCCCACAGAAGGGACATTGTGAGCCTGTCGTTGTTTTGTCGTTATTTCCATGTCAAGTGCTCGTCTGAGCTCCAATCTCTGCCCCCCCCTCGCCAATCTTTCATGAAAAACACCTGTCTAGCTGAAACCACTGTCAGTAATTTTCCCCACTCTTTATCTGTGCTTAAATCAAAACATAGATTCCATGAACAAAGCTTTCTTAGAACTGCACGCCTGTGGAACTCTTTTCCGTTTGCCTGTTTCCCACCTGACTAAAACTTGGATGTCTTCAAGTCCAACATAAACAAGTTCCTGATAAACTGCCCCCTTAAGTAAGACACCTTATCAGATCGCCATTACTAACGATTACTACGATATTGTCCCATTGATTACTGTACATGCAATAACCCTTATCCCCGAGTGGCCTCCTGGCCTTGATAAGTGGTGACTTCCTTGTAAAAAAACAAAAAACGTGCCCAGGGTGGTGAAAACAAAGTTCCTGCCACGGTTATAGTCTTTGGTGTTGTTCAATGGGAGCCACATTATAATACCTCATATTTTTGAAGTCGACTTAAAAGTCAACACCAAAGTGTACCTGAATGTGATGAGAGTGTGGTGATCTGCTGGTGCAATCAGTTGGCTGTTAGCAGACCCTGGGTGTCGCAGCAGGGCTCGGCACCGGTCCACAAGTCCAATGACTTCAAAAGGAGTGCTACGACTTTGTACCCTTCTCTCACTGTCCCCACTCCTCCCCCGACCGCTGAACTACTTAGTTTTGTCATACATTAAAAACATCACCAACACGACCTCCCATGACACCAAAGCCAGCCTGATCGCCGGGATCTACCGAGTATTAACCGAGCTCCCACCGGCATGGAAAGTTCCAGACCTGTATCAAGGTAGTGATTGAGGCTGAAGGCAGCTACATTAAATAGATGTCAGCTCTACTACATAATAAAGTTACCTGAATTGATTTTATAATAAAAGTTTTAAAATAAAGTTGTTTTCTTTAGGCGACAATTTTATCGTTTCACCCTGGATAGGAAATCTATGTAAAAAATTAAATTTTGTAAAAGCCTTTTTATTCAATAAAAATATTTGAATGCCAGAAAAAATTACTTACATTTCTTTTCCAAACATCCGTCTGCAGATGAAGAAGATGACGATGATTAAAAGCAATGCAGTAGTAATGCTGAGGATGATGACGGCAATGTTGACAGAATTCGTTTTATCATTGTTTGTTGTTATTAATTCGGTGGTAAAAACTGTGGTAGAAGCTGTGGTAACAGCTCCGGTAATGTCTGTATTTGTTTCTGATGGTTCGTTTGTTATGGATGACGTCGTGGTACTGAATATTATAGATTTGGATTTTTTCATCTGTGAAGGCGAAAAGGTGTCTGTCATCTTAGACACTGGGTACATCATTACAGCAAGGATGTTTAGTCTTTCCTGAAAATAAACGAAACAAGAAATTATATAAGAACAACTTTAGATGCATCCATACATTTTCGTTGGTCTGTCATGTTTCAGTTTGAAATCACATTTTCATTGATCTGTCATGTTTCAGTTTGAAATCACATTTTCGTTGATCTGTCATGTTTCAGTTTGAAATCACATTTTCATTGGTCTGTCATGTTTCAGTTTGAAATCACATTTCGTTGGTCTGTCATGTTTCAGTTTGAAATCTCATTTTCATTGGTCTGTCATGTTTCAGTTTGAAATCTCATTTTCATTGGTCTGTCATGTTTCAGTTTGAAATCTCATTTTCATTGATCTGTCATGTTTCAGTTTGAAATCATATTTTCGTTGGTTCTTTTTTTTTTTTTTTTTTTACACAGTGATCACCACTTATCAAGGCCTGGAAGCCACTCAGGGATAAGGGTTATTGCAAGTACATTACGTTAGTGTGGAGATTTCATGAAGTGTTTACTTAAGGGGGCGGTTCATTAGGAATTTGCTAACATTGGACTTGAAGACATCCAAGTTGTAGTCCGGTGGGAAGCAGGCAGATGGAACAGAGTTCCACAGGCGTGCAGTTCTAAGAAAGAAGCTTTGTTCATGGAATCCGCGTTTTGATTTAGGCACAGATATAAAGTGGGGGAAATTTTTCACAGTGGATTCAGCTAGACGGGTGTTTTTAGTGAAAGATTGGCGAGGGGAGACCAGAAATTGGAGTTCAGACGAGCACCTGCCATGGAAATAACGATAAAACAAGGATAGGCTCGCAACGTCTCTTCTGTGGGAGAGATGTTGCAGGGTAGAGAAAAGGGCATACCCCACTAAGCCACGAAGTCTATTTTGTACTCTGTCAAGGCAGGATAGGCTGTTTTTAGCAGCTCCTGCCCAGATACGGCAGCAGTATTCCATCCTTGGACGTACTTGGCTTTTATATAGATAGAGAATTGCATCAGTAGTGAGATATCTTCTGGAGCGGTAGAAGGATCCCACCATTTTTCCAGCGACCTTGGCAACAGACTTGATGTACGTCTTCTATTTCAGATCAGGAGTGAAGGTCAATACCAGAAGCTTGTCAAAACACGGGGCCTCACCCAAGACGAGAGCCATCCATCACAATTGATGCCAGATGGGGATCAGAGCGTTGATGATGTAAGGATAGGAGTTTGGTTTTGGATGCATTAAACGTAACCAGCCACATCTTCCCCCACTGAACCACGCGCTCGAGATCGGAGGACAGAGAATCAGAGAGAACTTTGTCATTTACAGCCTTTGATGTGTTGCCGTAGATGGTCGTGTCATCAGCATAGATGTCAACGAATGATTTAAGTATGTGTTTAGGGAGGTCATTGATGTAGATCAGGACGAGAGTTGGGCCCAGGATTGACCCCTGAGGGACTCCAGCATTTATATTGCAGGCCTCCGATTTTTGTCCATCTACCACTACTCTTATGAGCCTATCGGAGAGAAATGATTTAATAATCGAGAAAACATTTCCAGTTATACCGTAGCTGGAAATCTTGTGAAGTAGACCCTTATGCCATACCTTGTCGAAGGCCTTTGATATGTCAAGAGCAATTTGCCCTAGAAAGGAAGCCTTTGTCAAGAGATTCACTAATCCTGTGGGATATAACCGTCAGCACATCTGCGGTAGATCTTGCAGAGCGGAAACCATATTGTGTGTCACTAAGAAGGTTATTCCTGCTGAGGTGGTTGACTATTTCTTTGTCATGTTTCAGTTTGAAATCACATTTTCGTTGGTCTGTCATGTTTCGGTTTGAAATCACATTTTCGTTGGTCTGTCATGTTTCAGTTTGAAATCACATTTTCGTTGATCTGTCATGTTTCAGCTTGAAATCACATTTTCATTGGTCTGTCATGTTTCGGTTTGAAATCACATTTTCGTTGGTCTGTCATGTTTCAGTTTGAAATCTCATTTTCATTGGTCTGTCATGTTTCAGTTTGAAATCACATTTTCGTTGATCTGTCATGTTTCAGTTTGAAATCACATTTTCGTTTATTGTGATAGTATCGACACTCCTTCCCGCCATCAAGTGTTAGGAAGTGAAAAAAGAGGAAATAATTTTATCAGAAAGAACAAAGGTATAGAAAGTTTTGTTTTGTTTAATTTTGTGTCACCACAAGGCTCGATAGCTACTCGAGGATAAGGATTAATGAATGTAAGATGGTAGTTTAGTAATCGTTAATGGTGTAAATTGAGTAGACTTTGATTATTTATGGAGACGGTTCAACAAGAACTTGTTTACATTGGATTTGAAAGCTACTAAGCAGATCAGCGGAACAGTTCTGGGAAAGAAACTTTGTTCATGGAATCTGTGTTAAGATTTAGGCACAGATAGTGAGTTGGCATTATTTCCAGTTGTTCTGGACTTCTTGCCAATGGAATCAAGCAGTGCCGAGTGAGGTTTGAGATTGCTCAACTCTTGCTTAGCAAATACATGCGCAGGCACTTTTACAAGAGGTATCCATTGTCTCTCGAGACAGAATGGAGGCCATTAATTAATAATGAATTTGCAATGGTTGAGGACAGTGTGCAACAGTTGAAAGCAGGTTGTGACTTGAACAGATCGAAAGAGCTTTAGGAAAGCGAGATGAAATGACGTCACCTAATAAACACAGCATCGTCAAAACAAAGATGTGGACCTTAGCATGTAGAGCAAGGGTCTCTAAATTTTTTGTAGGGGGGGATATTGCCAACTTTTTAAAGCTATGTGCACCCCCCTCCCCCACTAAAAAAATGACCTGGACGTATTTTATACTGTTAGCTTTGCTTTTTAGTGAAGCAGATTCGCCAAAACCTTTACTTTTAATCATTTTCTGAACAAAAAGAAAAACCATTAAACTATTTTCACTCATTTTCATTAAAACATTTTTCATGAATATTTCGACGGTTTCCATAAAAGTTCCATTGGCCGGATTAAAGACTTTGGTGGGTCAGATTTGGAGACCCTTGCTGTAGAGGATCAATGGTATCTCTCTCTCTCTCTCTCTCTCTCTCTCTCACACACACACACACACACACACACACACACACGCACACGCACACACACTGCAACTAATATTTGCAGAATGTGCTGGAGTCTGCATTTTGTGTTTTGTTTTATTTTTTATTTTATATTTTTGTTTTATTTTATTTTTATATTTTTTGTGTTTTGTTTTATTTTTTTAGTTTATATTTTTTTATACTTGCGAACCCATGCACACCTCTATCTTGGTAGCTTCCAATGTGAGAGATGACAACACGGCCAGAAGAGAAGATGAAGGAAAAGAAAACCATGGAAAGAACATTAGGGTTGGCGTTTGTTGTCGAGCAGGGTAACACGTAGTCTTACAGCATGACTATCCAAAATGTTATCTTAACTGATCCAAATTGAGATAAACAGAACATTGCTGCCTAATGCATTCAAGAGATCAATTGATGTCTCTCCATACGCTCAAAGGCTATACATGCCGTGAGGGGCATAAGTGCTATGAGTTCATTAGGAATACATTCTATTAAAGTATTTGTAAAACAGGCACAGGGATGCAACATTGTAGTGATGCAACAGAGGCTAGAGATTAGCCGATAGTGTGGGATATATTAGATTTGAGACTCTGTTTTGAACTTTGTCTAAGAATGAGGAACAAGTGGTAGATCCACCAGCTTAGATGTGGCAAAAATACTTCATACATGGGCGAATTGTGACCTTGTAAAAATATAGGACATTGGAAGGTGTAATTTTCTAGCACGGTAGAGGGAGCCCACCTTCTTTGCAGCAGCCTTAGCAACAGGAGGCTTTACTTTGTACTTGCAAAATAAGCACAAAGTGACAACACTTTCGCGATGTGATAGTAACTGTAGCTTGGAGGACAGTGCAAGACCTATTCTTTTTTGCATCCTCTCCAAGAGGGAGAATTTAATTGGTTGCTGCATCAGCCTGGATGTGGCAACAATACTCCATGCATGAGTAAATGGTGGCTTTATACAGATATAGAATGCTCTCTGATGTCAGTAATTTTCTAGTACAGTAGAGGGGACCCATCTTCTTTGCAGCAGCCTTGGCAATATCCTCAATCTATTTGTTCCAATTCATGTTGTCTGTGAATGTTAGGTTGAGGAGTTTGAATGTAGGGTGTTATTTATCATGACAATCGGTGGCTGAGAAGTTTTTTTAAAAGTATTTCACTTGATTTTGCATATGAATTTTAAGCTGAAATCGTAAACTTAAATTTGAAGTTTTATGCCAACTGGCGTATGTAGTCCATCTCTTGTCATCTATGATAATTATTATTTACGTTACTGTTGTAACT
The DNA here is from genome assembly GCF_053919585.1 of Euprymna scolopes. Lineage (NCBI taxonomy): Eukaryota > Metazoa > Mollusca > Cephalopoda > Sepiida > Sepiolidae > Euprymna > Euprymna scolopes. The sequence goes on along the minus strand of NC_136510.1, from coordinate 1,352,153 downwards.
CTGTTATTAAAAACAACACCTTTTTTTTTATAAAAACATCATTTTAATTATTAGTGTTGGGATGATTAATTAGAATCAGAAAAATAGGAACTTTCGGGGGTATTGAAATCCATATTGAAATCAGTATTGAAATCTATATTGGAATAATTATTGAAATCTATATTGGGATCAGTATTAAAATCAGTATTGAAATCTATATTGAAATCAGTATTGAAATCTGTATTGAAATCAGTATTGAAATCAGTATTGGAATCAGTATTGGAATCAGTATTGAAATCGGTATTGAAATCGGTATTGAAATCGGTATTGAAATCTATATTGAAATCTGTATTGAAATCAGTATTGAAATCAGTAATGAAATCAGTATTGGAATCAGTATTGAAATCTATATTGGGATCAGTATTAAAATCAGTATTGAAATCTATATTGGAATCAGTATTGAAATCAGTATTGAAATCAGTATTGAAATCAGTAATGAAGTCTATATTGGAATAATTATTGAAATCTATATTGGGATCAGTATTAAAATCAGTATTGAAATCTATATTGAAATCAGTATTGAAATCTGTATTGAAATCAGTATTGAAATCAGTATTGGAATCAGTATTGGAATCAGTATTGGAATCAGTATTGAAATCGGTATTGAAATCGGTATTGAAATCGGTATTGAAATCTATATTGAAATCTGTATTGAAATCAGTATTGAAATCAGTATTGAAATCAGTATTGGAATCAGTATTGGAATAGGTATTGAAATCGGTATTGAAATCAGTATTGAAATCTATATTGAAATCAATATTGGAATCAGTATTGGAATAGGTATTAAAATCGGTATTGAAATCGGTATTGACATCAGTATTGAAATCAATATTGGAATCAGTATTGGAATAGGTATTGAAATCGGTATTGAAATCTATATTGAAATCAGTATTGGAATCAGTATTGGAATAGGTATTGAAATCGGTATTGAAATATATATTGGAATCAATATTGGAATCAATATTGAAATCGGTATTGAAATCGGTATTGAAATCGGTATTGAAATCGGTATTGAAATCAATATTGAAATCGGTACTGAAATCAGTATTGGAATCAGTATTGAAATCAGTATTGAAATCAGTATTGAAATCGGTATTGAAATCTATATTGGAATCAATATTGAAATCGGTACTGAAATCAGTATTGGAATCAGTATTGAAATCAGTATTGAAATCAGTATTGAAATCGGTATTGAAATCTATATTGGAATCAATATTGAAATCGGTACTAAAATCGGTATTGAAATCGGTATTGAAATCGGTATTGAAATCAATATTGAAATCAATATTGAAATCGGTATTGAAATCGGTATTGAAATCTATATTGGAATCAATATTGAAATCGGTATTGAAATCGGTATTGAAATCAGTATTGAAATCTATATTGAAATCAGTATTGGAATTAGTATTGGAATAGGTATTGGAATAGGTATTGAAATCGGTATTGAAATCAATATTTGAATCAATATTGAAATCGGTATTGAAATCAGTATTGAAATCGGTATTGAAATCGGTATTGAAATCAGTATTGAAATCAGTATTGAAATCGGTATTAAAATCGGTATTGAAATCAATATTGAAATCGGTATTGAAATCAGTATTTAAATCGGTATTGAAATCTATATTGGAATCAATATTGAAATCGGTATTGAAATCAGTATTGAAATCGGTATTAAAATCGGTATTGAAATCAGTATTGAAATCGGTATTGAAATCTATATTGGAATCAATATTGAAATCGGTATTGAAATCGGTATTGAAATCAGTATTGAAATCGGTATTGAAATCGGTATTGAAATCAATATTGAAATCGGTACTGAAATCAGTATTGGAATCAGTATTGAAATCAGTATTGAAATCAGTATTGAAATCGGTATTGAAATCTATATTAGAATCAATATTGAAATCGGTACTGAAATCAGTATTGAAATCGGTACTGAAATCAGTATTGAAATCGGTATTGAAATCGGTATTGAAATCGGTATTGAAATCAGTATTGAAATCGGTATTGAAATCTATATTGGAATCAATATTGAAATCGGTATTGAAATCGGTATTGAAATCGGTATTGAAATCAGTATTGAAATCTATATTGGAATCAGTATTGGAATAGGTATTGAAATCGGTATTGAAATCAGTATTGAAATCTATATTGAAATCAGTATTGGAATCAGTATTGGAATAGGTATTGGAATAGGTATTGAAATCGGTATTGAAATCAATATTGGAATCAATATTGAAATTGGTATTGAAATCAGTATTGAAATCGGTATTGAAATCGGTATTGAAATCAGTATTGAAATCAGTATTGAAATCGGTATTGAAATCTATATTGGAATCAGTATTGGAATAGGTATTGAAATCAATATTGAAATCGGTATTGAAATCAATATTGAAATCGGTATTGAAATCAGTATTTAAATCGGTATTGAAATATATATTGGAATCAATATTGAAATCGGTATTGAAATCAGTATTGAAATCGGTATTAAAATCGGTATTGAAATCAGTATTGAAATCGGTATTGAAATCTATATTGGAATCAATATTGAAATCGGTATTGAAATCGGTATTGAAATCAGTATTGAAATCTATATTGGAATCAGTATTTGAATAGGTATTGAAATCGGTATTGAAATCTGTATTGAAATCAGTATTGGAATCAGTATTGGAATCAGTATTGAAATCAGTATTGAAATCGGTATTGAAATCAGTATTGAAATCGGTATTGAAATCTATATTGGAATCAATATTGAAATCGGTATTGAAATCGGTATTGAAATCAGTATTGAAATCGGTATTGAAATCGGTATTGAAATCTATATTGGAATCAATATTGAAATCAGTATTGAAATCAATATTGGAATTACGAAAATTCATCGAGTATAAAATTATTTATAGCTAAGTCATTTTTACAGAAAATTGGGGGAAAACTGCATTTTCTCTAGATGTAAACACTTGAAGATTGCAAATACAGGGCACGTACTTATCTCCCTTCTCGCCACTTTAATGGCGGACTTTTTTTAAGACTATAACGATGGACATTTTTTTTTTTTACTAAAAACACAATAGCAGTTATTCTACTTGACGAATTTTTGTAATTTTTGGATATATTACTATTTTCCACATGGCATTAAAGTAAATACTATTGTTTTTGCTTATAACGACATATTAAAAAAATCGATTTCTCGACTATAGCTTAATAAGCACCGAACTTAGAAGCCTTTAAACTACCGAATAGAAAATAATTTCTAATTTTAAGACTCTTCAAAAAACAAAAAACAAAAAAACATTTAGTTATAAGTATGGCTATGACGACAGCATATTCTTTTCATTGTTTTGACTCTTGCGTATATATCCGACACAGACACAATTAATTAGCCGAGAATCACACCACTCTGGCAGTCTGGCACTCTACATAAAAAAAAAAAAATAAGATATCAATGGACCTGAGAATCAAAACAAGGAAAAGAATATGCTGTTGTCATAGCCGTAGTTATAAGATATTAACATTTAGAATCTATTTACATACAATCATTTCATGCATAGAGATTAATACAAGAAATATACCTTAAAACTAAATAATTGTAATTTTAGAACAATTTGGTTCATTTGATAATTTAATGACCAAACAATACCGTAATAATCAAATTAGACTTTTAAAAATGAAAAAAATAATTTGATGAAAATAAAACAAACAAAACAGTCAAACAAAATTGAGAGTAAAAAGAATACAGTTAATAGTAGACCCCCCCCAATAAAAAGCAAAAACAAAACAACAACAAAAAAAACAGTACAAGTTGAGAATTATATTTCCTAGTTATTCAGAGTAATTTCCTCTTGGGTATGGTGTTTTTAGCCAAGGGAGATTACTGTAAATAACCCAAAATATTATTATCTCCCTTAGGCAGGATATAAATACCACCATCACCACCGAGAGCGTAGGCCGGTGAACATGACCACGGCCACCGAGAGTAAGAAGAAGGCCTGTTAACTGAAAAATATCTGCAGTCAATGTAGGTAAGAGTTGTCAGACTGTCAGTACTATATGAGAGCCATTTGAAAAAGAGCAATAAAACATTTTTAAAAGAAAAAGGTACGCAGTTCGATTAATACTGAAACTGAACTTTATTCAATATAAAATATAAATATTATGTAAAATTAAGTAATTTTAAAGCAATATACAATTTAATACTGATAAAACTGAATTATGAATTTAGGGAACAAACAATTAAAGAAACATTAAACACAAATATTTTTTGGCCTTCGAGACAAGATCACAGTGTTGTATCTATTTGGATGCTACACTTTACCTTTTCTGTCGTCGGTCGGTGGAGGAGAAATCTTTCATGACTGAGATTTTGTTCTTATCCAGAGTGCTCCTTATTAGGAAGCTGGATTTCCCCCACAAGATTTACTGGGTTTTTAGTTGGCCACTCCTTGGCCATATACCATAGCTGCTCACAATACCAACAGTAAGGCTTCCTGCCCTCCACAATTACTGACATCGTCCTGGTGTTGCACCTGAGCAAGACCGGAATTTTATTGAAACTCTCCTGGTCCAATCTCATCTTCAGGTTGTAGTCTCCTACCATAAGATTACACGGACCACAAGCCTGGATTAAAGCTTTGACGTCTCCATATTGGCTCATTACAGCGGCGATCTGCTTTGAGTCCAGATAGCAGGTGGTGTGAAGCAAAGAGATTCTAGATCTTTTCTTGCTAATGTACTCCGATTAAGATGCAAGTTCTTCCATTTTAAGTTGGACCTGGATAACTTTTTTGGCATCATCCTCGGTTGGCAATAGCACATCTCACATGGCATAAATTCATCAACAAATGTACGTAGCAGGGATTTTTAGGTTCTCCTGAAGCCCAGCCATGACTTCTTTTTTTTTAAATCCAGTCAGGCTTTTTGTCTTGGTGTTGCATCCGGGGCGATTTTATCACGTTGTCATCCGTGAGCTGTTTGTAAATATAATTGAACAGCACCCTATGACCTTTAAACACAAGTTGTGATTGGGGTCTCCATGATGGTGTTGGTACTGCTGGTGTTGTTGCCAGAATTGGAGAGGCAGTCACTGCAGAAGGGGCCCTTTGTCTGGGTGGAATTGTTTTGTATAATGAACTTTGTGTTGTAGATGCTGGTGAAGACGGCCAGTCTTTCAGTGAGATGGGTTTTTGAGGCTACAATCCAGGTCATTAATCTTTTTAATAGTAGACTTAGCATCTGATCCGGGCGGTGGCTTTATCTTTTGACAGGTCCATTGACCTGACTAGTTTCGGTTCTACTTCAAGGAGACCTTTTCTCCTATGAGTAGGTGGGGACTGACAGTTGAAGCTTGACTTCCAGCTGGTTGACAGTCCCACTGACTCTGATCACCGCTCCCAATTGACCTATCTAAAACATCACCGGGTCATCAGTGTCCCATGTCTTAGAGAATCCAGGTCGTTTGAAATACTCTTTTACTATAAGTGTGCTGGGAGCAGCACAGCCAATGGTGCTACACTCTACCGATTCTTCTGGGCCTGCTCTGGCCTCAGGGTATTTATCAGACTTCAGTCGACCAGAGACCAAGCTAGGCACTGTTTTATTAATGGAAATTGGACCACAACTGCTTTCATCCTCCTCCGTTTTGTCCCTCAACTCAGACCCACCGATTCAGACACTTAAGCTTTGATAGATGTTAGGCTTACCTTGTCAAAAGTGTTTAAGTCGAGTGAGAGACGACACTTGCAAGAAATCGAAATGTTTTCAGTTAATCTGTATGCCCAAAAGGGGTGTAAGAAAAACCTCAAGAGGGGGCATGAGAAAAACCCAAGAGGGGACGCAATGAAGGCCCAACTAGGTTGTTTACTAGGAGAAATGCTTCAAGATCATCTAAATTAGTTCTAAGCCAACGGATATTCGTGAATGCAAGCCTCAAGGGAGAAGGCAAATTGGTTTTGTTTAAGTTTAAGCCTGGTTTAATCGTAATTTTTTTTATTGTACTCTCATTTTATCTTATTTAAGAATTTCAGTTTTAGGGTGAGAGCTACTGGACAAGTGGTTGTGCACAATACCAAACATGCAACACAAGTAGACCAGCAGCCGACTCTTCATTTAAAGGATTGTGGCCTCAGGAAAACCCACTGGAGATGGGTGCAGGGTCATTTTTCATGCACGACATGACACTACAAACATCCCGATATTATACAACTGATGATGGAACAGCCGATCTAAGCACTATAAAAGAGTAAGGCACCTGTACTATCAGTTGGAAACACCAACCAGAAACTGTCAATCTGGTACCCTCAACCCATCAGACAAAAATCAACCCAATCCAATTGCATTGGCATATATGGCACTCAAGCACCCCTAAAGTACCCAGTTTTAGGGGATAGAATGAAGCAGGAGCGGGGAACATCGTTCATTACCCTAGTCAGGAAACAAAGTCGACCACTGAGTGTTTCTGTTGAGTCTCTGTGATCGCACTTCTGCATCTGGCTAATAAGCAAAGAAGGAGTATGACATGCCGATTAAGGCACAGGCGTCCCATTCACTGACCGGATATATGCAGTTCATACATACTCGCGAGAATATATGATAACATCACTATGACTAACCCATTTACACATGGCGCCAGCCGAAATAAACATGAGCATTCAATTTAATAATAATAAATAATTTCTGAAGAGGACGCTTCACAGAACGTCTGAAACGCGTTAAAAACGATTTCAATGATTTAAAAACATTATTACAATGATCTAAACATAATTCTCAACGAAAAACCAAGACACGGAATAATAAAATAATGTTAAAAAATACACATTGTGGGTGACTACCCCCTTATTTAAATATATATATATATATATATATATATATATATATATATATATACGAGCAAACAGTTAAAAAATACTTTGAAATAAGTTAAAAACATATTTAATCTGAAAAGGAAACACTAGATAAATGGATAGTCCTTAATCCACGGAGTTTCGAAGAAATACTTTCCTTCTCATCAGAGGGTAGGAATTAGCAAAATGCGGGATCGGATTTTGCAGGCAGAAGTATTTGATGAAACAACAAGTAAGTCAAAGATCTTACTTGATAACAAAAAAAGTAAAGCAGAGGGAATATGGTAAAGAAAAGGGTGATTACACATGAATGGATAGTCTGGTGGAAGATAAATAATCCAGTGACGGTAAAAAAGCTCTATCTCCTATTTGGTTTTATCGAGCTTTTACATCTGGCTGAGATAACTTTATAAATATTAATTCTTTAATATTTATAATATACTTTAATTTTACCATCTTAGATCATTTTGGTAAATTTAATTGTAATTTTTATTTTATATATATATATAATATGAGCAAACAGTTAATAAAATATGTTAAAAACACTTTGAAATGAGTTAAAAACATATTTAATCTGAAAAGGAAACACTAGATAAATGGATAGTCCTTAATCATCGGAGTTTCGAAGAAATACTCTCCTTCTCATCAGAGGGTAGGAATTAGCAAAATGCGGGATCGGATTTTGCATGCAGAAGTATTTGATGAAACAACAAGTAAGTTACAAATGGAAATTCTTTTAACTTTCTTGAAGTTTTACATTTGGATTTTACCGTCACTGGATTTTTTATCTTCCACCAGACTATCCATTCATGTGTAATCACCCTTTTCTTTACCATATTCCCTCTGTTTAACTTATTTTGTTTTCAAGTAAGATCTTTGACTTACTTGTTGTTTCATCAAATACTTTTGGATACAAAATCCGATCCCGCATTTTGCTAATTCCTACCCTCTGATGAGAAGGAAAGTATTTCTTCGAAACTCCGCGGATTAAGGACTATCCACTTATCTAGTGTTTCCTTTTCAGATTAAATATGTTTTTAACTCATTTCAAAGTATTTTTTAACTGTTTGCTCGTATATATATCTATATTAGGCCCCGCCAAAACTGGGGGGGGGGGGCAGGTCAGTACTTTTTGACGGACCGTCTTTTTAAAAATCTACCAAAAATCAGGTAATTATTCGATCAATACGAAATTTTCAGCGATTATTAGGAGAAGAATGAACTTTATAACAGTGTACTTATTTTTCATAAACGATATTTATATATATATATATTTTTGCTTACAACCCCCCCCCTTGTTTTGAAGTGGGAATAAATATGCTTAAAATAATCATCTGAAACTGAACAAAACATATTGTGTTGTTGTAAGGGACAGAATTATAGATTAAAAAAAAAAAAAAAAAAAAAAATTGTTTGCATACCTTATTTTGACGTCTGAATATCAGAACTTCGATTGTGTTTAATTATCCCGCTTTTTAGTTTTGAAGTGTGAAATTCGGTGAATATGTTAAGTAAAATAATTAATTTAAGTTAAGCAAAACAAAAAAAATTTTTTTTAAATATTTATACGAAAAAAGCCATTTTAAAATTTTTGATAAATAAATTAATTTTTTTTTAGCGAGCCGAATAATGCATGACCATTATTAAACAGGGCATGCTTTGAATAATCGATACAAAAAAAAAATTCGATAAATATTGTGCCCTTTGTGTTAAAAATAGCATCATTTTTTTCGATCCCGTTTGAAAACGTTTGCCGCCTTTCGACTACGGTGGACCAAATGCGCTGAAATAATTTTTTTTTATTCTGCTTTAAATTGCCCCCCCCCATTTTGGGGAGCCTGGCCCCCACACACATACACATTAAAAACCAAGCTCATACAAATGGTCACCCATCTGGTACTGGCCAGCCTCAGCTTAATAATACATTGAAATTTTCGTCACTGAAAAATAAGTTTTTTTGGCCTGTTTGGTCTTCCATAGTTTTCTTATCATCAAACGAAAACGTAAACAGAGTCGATCTGAACTCTACGTCGACGCGAAATATCTTGTTACCTATATGAATAAGTGGAATTATTTGAAATTCAGGTACTTATATTATAATATTTTTGCATATTCTCTTAGAAAATCATCCTAAATCTTAGTTAGACAATAAATAAATAAATTAATTATTTCAAAAACCCTTTTTTTAAAATATTTAAGTACGTTTTTTGTGCAAGACAAAAAATGTCAATTGTTAACTTTTTGGGAAAATTTAACATTTAAAATTGAATTAAAAATAGTAGAAAAGGTTTCACATTATTCTGTTTTCTATATGATAAAATTCAGGGTTTTATCTTTCTGGAAAAAAAAAGTTACTCAGAAATAATGGATTTTAATAAATGTAATTTAGTTTTAAAAAACAACAACAACTTGATTTTGCGGCCATTTTTGGCGGTGCCTAATCTATATCTATCTATCTATCTATCTATCTATCTATCTCTCTCTCTCTTTCTCTCTCTCTCTCTCTCTATATATATATATATATATATATAAGGGGCATAATAGATTCACTAATTGATATACTAATTAAATGATTGATTTTGCACTATGAAACAGACACTGCCAAGAATTATATAAATCAACTGATTTAAAGGAATAAATTACAAGATGGTCAACATCATGAATTTTGGAATATAAATTTTTGTCATTTATTGTATATATATATGTGTGTGTGTGTGTGTGTGTGAGAGAGATATAGAGTCATGGACAGAGAGAGAGAGAGAGAGAGAGAGAGAGAGAGAGAGAGAGAGAGAGAGAGAGAGAGACCCCCCCACACACACACAGAATAGGAGGAAGAGAGGGAGGGTGAGTCTAATGAGGAAGGGCGATGATGGGTTGAGTCCAAAACCGAGTTCGATTTAAGAGCTTCACTTTCTGCTGTCATTTTGGTAACAATGAAAAACAAAAATGATTGTAAAATTTGGGCCATAAAACTTACTGGAGGAATGTCAAGTTTTACCCTCGAAAGCAATTAAGCTGTTCGCTTTATAAATGTGTTCGAATCATTTGGATATAATAAATCAGGAAATGAAAAGATTTATGCAAAATTTAATTACACTCAAGCACTAACAAGGAGAAAAATAAATTGCCTCCAGAAATTACGACCGGCCTATGGGTCATAGGAGTCCTCAAATGTACACCCTGCGGTTTGCGGGTGTTAACCGACAGTTCATTCTGACCCAAATTGGCCATATCTGGTAGGATCCCATTCATGGATCAAATAGAATGTACTAGCTGGACGCCCGGCGTTGCCTGGTCGTACAATACGCTTAAACATGATATTTTAATTTATGCAGATTGCGTATGTATTATTATATGATCAATTCTCTATTGAATACTATATATTACGAGGAATAATTTGCCCGGTGAACTAATTCGCAAAAAAAAAAAAAAAAAAAAAATGATAATATCGTTCGTCAAATTCTGCCGTTTTTGTTTACAATATCACGTCAGCTGATATTTGGGTTTGACAATCTTAAAAATAGTCTCTCTTCTCTTATAGCTAAAAAGAATTTTTATAGGGGAATATTTTACGTTACACCGGTGTATCATAAAGTATTCCCCTGTAAAAATTCTTTTATATCTTAAAAAATAGTCTTTCTTCTCTTATGAGAAGAAAGACTATTTTATTAAGATCGAAGTTGTCGATTTTCGATACTTATTGGATGAATTTCTGTACAAAACATATCTAAGAACACTGCCAGACATATAAATTAGCTTCATGTGAAATGTGCAAAAGATAGGCTCAACCGTTTCGAAACCCATGAGAAAGGAACTCTCTTACACACACAAAGTAACTTTTATATAATAGTAGAGACAGAGATAGAGATTTGTATAGGGCTTAATCACGTTAGAGCATCGGTTATTGTTAGATAACAATCAGTTAAGGTAGCTAAGTCATTAGCAACACGAACTGACGACCTGGGTGTTCCAAGTTCGAATTCAGTTCGTTCCACAAAACATCAATGCCAACAAAAGGATCTTCAGATTCGTATGATATGATAAGAGTTAAGCGACGCTGAGCCGGGCCAGTACCAGATGGGTGACCATATATATATATATGACTACTTCATAACAAGACGAACTGACGACCTGCTTAAGCCTGACGAATCCTAGTGTGGATGAAACGTGGAATATTCTGTGTAGCTTAATTGCCATATATATTTTTCTAACTTACTACTATATATATATATATATATATATATATATATATATATATATATATATATATATATATATATATATATATATAGCTTAATGTAAAAGGAAAAGAAAAAGATCAATTCCACAAAAGGAGATTTATCCAGATAATGCCAAGCTCAACAATAATTATTGGAGCTTATACAATAGGACAACAAGAGTATGAAATGAAGACACAAAACTATATATTGGTAGATATAGAATGGATCATTTATTATTATTATTATTATTATTATTATTATTATTATTATTATTATTACCCCCGTCATTGTTACCATAACCGCTACCATTATCTCCATTTTCACTGTTATTAACAGTAATTTGAATTTAATTTTATTACAACTATTGGTAACATTATATTTAATGTTTAATTTTAATGTTTACTTTTAATTTCGCCTTTATTTTTATTTTATATATATATTTATTTATTTTTTTATATTCAATTTTACATCTAATTTATTTTCAGATTTATTATTACTACTATTATTATAATTGTCATTACTATTATCTTCCGTACTATTATAATTACCCTACTATTATTTGGTATATTTTTACCATTCTCATAACTAGCTATGGTTTCCTTGTTCCCCCGCTTTAACATCAATATGTATACTTAACCTTTTACATCAAGTTATACGCACTCATAGTCATTGCCACCCTAATCTCCAACCGCCCCTTATGATCATAATCTCTATATCATAACAGTAGAAACTTATAAATATATTGCCGCATATTACCTTTCAGTTTTACAACCTTGCATACCCCCCCCCCCAATTATTCAAAATGACCCACTCCATAGAAAATAGACACCCCACAAACCGTTAAAATAAATTACCACGCAGCAACAATACACCCCCTATTTAACCATAATACATATACCCCTTAATCTCAATACCACGTTAAAGACCATATATATTCTTATATATCATACTATATATAATAAGCTTTTCCTTATTTATTTAGAATTCAATACAGTTTCCCCCAACATTCTATAATTCCCCTTAATCTTTTTCATCCCTAATGAACCTTACGCTAGACGCCGCATCTTCCCCATGCTACCTAGCACCTTCTCTACTCTTCTGATGAGAAGCATTAGGCTTCGAAATGCCCTGGCATAAAGCGTCTTCTTCGTTCTTTCAGATTTTTATGCCATCGTGACACATTTATATTTCGAAATGAATATAAAAAAGAACCTAATAAAGTCCCAAACAGGCATTTATCAATTTATATCGCATCGGTGTAGATATGGCATTTGAAAGAAAATGTGCTTCCATATTTTATCTCTGTCGTTTATATATGCTATGACGTCATTGGAAAACGGATTTATTATAATCTAATCTATATAATTTTTTTTATAATCTATATAATATTTTTTATAATCTATATAATATTTTAAATATTATGCAGACCACATCAAATGGTGTAAAGGAAGAAGATTCCTTCAAATTCACCAAAAATCAGTTTTGGGTTTGTATTACTGTACACATAGATTCGAAAAAGTTGTCAAAAAACAAATATATAACAAATAAATGTTATCAAAGGCAAGATAAGTTAGTTTTCTACCAAATTGGATATATTTTTTGTGTTTTTATTCAATGTAACATGTTTATTCAGCTCGAAAAACATGCAGTGTTTACCGATGTATTGGAAAATTCAAAATATCGCTCGACTCTCTCTTTAACACGGTAAGTTCAAGAAAAGGTGTTATAAATAATAAACTAGACAAAATACTATTAAAAATACACCGAATATATGTCAACCTATGTCACGGTAACATATATTGAGCGAATTTCTAAAAGTATTTTGTCTAGTTTATTATTTATAACATCTTTTCCCAAACTTACCGTGTTAAAGAGATAGTCGGGCGCCATTTTGAATTTTCCATTACATCGGTAAACACTGTATGCTTTTCGAGCTGAATAAACATGTTACATTGAATAAAAACACGAAAATTATATCCAGTTTGGTAGAAAAGTAACTTATCTTGCCTTTGATAACATTTATTTGTTATATATTTGTTTTGTGACAACTTTTTCGAATCTATGTGTACAGTAATACAAATCCTCAGTTTTATTTGCAGCATGCAATTCTTCGAAATATATAAAGTATTTTTTTTCTTGATGAGGTTATTTTTACTGCTCCTACATACAGGGGGAAAAGTCGTGTTACATTCGGCATTCATTTTATATATATAATTTTTTCATTATCTACAATATCCTTTTTTGTCACAATAGGGTTGTTTATTGACATATATACTCTAGAATCTTAGGAGTTTAGTATCACGTACTGTGGTTAGAAGCTAAGAAAAACAAGTCTTACCGTGGGTGCTCAGCGAGTGAGTTCAGGCCGAGAAAAGGAAAAACAAAGATGGCGGCCAGCATTTTATTACCATACAGTATAATAACACATATAGTTTGCGATTGATGTTTTTTAACGATAGACAAACATACCATGAACTAATCTTTAATTTTGTTATCTCCGCCTTTTTTCCATCTCTTTTAGACTTTTATCTATAGTTTTTCGGTTATTATTTCACATTTCTTTTTTAAAGTTCCAAATCTAGAAATAAAATGCTTCACATTTGGAACATTGCCAATATATTGAAGGTAGGCCGAAACAATTGTATGCCGCAAATAAAAACTGATTTTTTGGTAAATCTGAGAGAATTTTATTACCTCACACTTAATGTAGTCTATATACCAGTTAATATCTTATATGTTTTTATATAGAGTGATGCGATTCTCAATTGATTAACTGTGTCTAACTGTGTCGTGTGTCGGATATATACTCGAAAGTCAACTCAATGATAAGAGTATTCTATTATCATAGCCCTAGTTATCATTCATTCCCGGACAACACCGGTTATGCCTGCTGATAAGGTTCCGTTCAGTCTTGGCATACTATGGACACCAACTGTAAAGGTGTCTGCACGTGAATTTTTTGTGGCAAGAGTTGTGCAATCCCTAACACCTTTCCTGAGTCGGACTTGTTTAATTCCAGTGGCTAGTAAAAATTCAGAACGACTAGAAACAATGCCGCGATAAGTAGAGAGCACATACAGCGCCTAGTAGTCCCAAATGGTCACCTATCCGGTACTGGTCAGGTTCACTGACATCGTTTATGCCTGCTAGTACTGAATGAGAGGAAAAAATTGACATTTTCATGGAGAGTGGATATAATGCGTGATCAGTTTATAGTGGGGAAACCTAGCTTCCCCAAAAGAAGGGGACGCTCTGAATGGTTACAACAGTTGCCGTGATCGACCTTGTCGGTACTCCCCGGTAGGGACGTCTAAGGCAATCACTAATACCTCCTCCTTGCTGTTCGAAGGAGGAGGTAATGGCTGGGAGAATAGACCCTGAACAGAAATGTGACACGAGTTTGGTTAATGATGAGGAATAGAGGTTGGTTTCGAAATCAATCCCATCGACCGGCAACAAACTCTCATAATGAACGCCTGGGCGATGCTCCTTCCTCCGGGGATCGAAATAAAACCATTCCTAGCTCTAATATTAGTCAAAATACAGGTGAGATAATTCAAAGTAAAATTTCAATGATACAAAAAACAAAAAAATTAAGTGCTTGTTAAGATAAAGTCGACAGATCAATTTTTAAAAAATATGTTTTAAGCAAAAACAATATTACATACTTAATTGTCATGCCGAAAATAGTAATATATCCAAAAATTACGAAAAATCATCAAGTAGAATTTATTTCTAATTAAAAGTTATTTTTACGGAAAATTGGGTAAAATCGCATTTTCCTTAGACCTTATAAATTAGGCAGTAGGAGTCTACATGCAGGGGAGATAAATCCGAATGGAATATTTTAGATTACTTGTGTCATAACTGTAACATTTGTTGTCTATAGCGATAGACTTTTTTTTTTTTTAACTAAAAACACAATAGCAGTTGTTCTACTTGATGAATTTCCGTAATTTTTCGATATATTACTATTTTCGATATGACAATTAAGTACGTGATATTGGTTTTGCTGCAAACGATATTTTTAAAAAATCGATTTGTTGACTATAGCTTAACAAGCACCAAAGAAATGAAAGAAACGAAAGTTAAAAAAAAAAAAAAAAAAAAAATACGGAAACAAGTTTTGACAAAATTGTCCACTTACTATAACCTTTTTTTCAATTAGTTTTCGTTTGAAATAATAATAAAAAAAAAAACATGAAAAGAATCCACTAACTTTCTGATTTCAGGTCCACCTCTGAAGCGTGTATGGCTGGTAAAATACACGGAACTACTCAAGTTCGAATTCCTGCTCTCGTGAACAGTAGCTTCTTCTGATTAGCAGTAAAAGTCGTTTTATAAATTGCGTTAACCACCACAAAAAAAAAAAAAAATAAAAAAATAAAAAAAGGCAAAAGAAAGGCAAAACGCGGTCACATACCCCAATAAACACAGCTACGTTTCTACATGACAAATAGGAATACTCGCCCGAGTGGACAAAATTCAAATTATTGGAATTTCCACTTTTGTTAATATTGGGGACACAACGCCATAGTTATGAAACTGAATAAATTATTCCCTTTTCAGTATCCAGCAATGGCCATAAATCTAGTGAACAAAATAATTATAAAATGTTTTGTTACATCGTACATCTAACTATAAATTTAGTGTTTTTAACCGACTGTGAAGGTAAATAGATATTTTGGAAAGTACATTTATTTATTGATAGTTCATGAAACATGAAATAGATTTGGTGAAATCATGAACATTCTTCTCCCTATATATAATAAAGTGTGTGTGTGTGTGTGTATATATATACATACATATATATATATATATATGTATGTGTGTGTATATATATATACACACACACACATATATACATATATATATATATATATATATATATATATATATATATATATATATATATATATATATATATATATATATAAAAACTTCGGTTAAATCTGAAACCTCTTTTAGCATAGATATGTTAAATTTACATCCCTCTGCTAATTGAATGTATACACACTAGTATGTTTAAGATTTAGGGCTGCTATCACACTCGCATACAGATACTATTTTTTCCAATCTTCCATTATCTCTATCTCAATCTTTAACCCTCTATCCTTTCCGTTTCATTCCTATATCTCAACGCAGACCCTAATCCGCACCCCTATTAGATCTTATTTACATACAAACAAATCTTATTTTTCACAATATTTGACGGAACCTCCTGGTTTACTCCCTGTGACGAAGAAAACCTAATATTTTCATTGCAAACTTTGCTTTCATATAAGCTTTATGGCCTGAAGAAGTCGCTAGTTACTGGTAACTAGCTGACCGAAACATGCACATGACTGTGTAGCAACATATTATTGCTTATGCAAAAACAAATAAATAGCATGCCCTGCTCTACCTCGGTATTGAGCACTTTTTTATTAACTTCGTTAAACTTCATTGGTTACTTAACCCCTGGAAAACAATAATCACCTCAAAATATATATACCCCCTTATTTATATATATATATATATATATATATATATATATATATATATATATATATATCTCCTTGACTCCAGTAAAGCAACTGGTCCCGACGGTATTCCAATTATAGTGTTAAAAAAATTACAACCAGAACTTGCCCCCATACTTACCAAACTGTTGCTTTAAGGAGAAGTGCTTCCTAACACCCTAGAAAACCTCATCAGTATGCCTTGTATTTAAGAATTCAGGTGATAAGACATCCCCCTCTCAGGACAGACCAATAAGTCTCCTGTGTGTCATGAATAAGTTGCTGGAATCCACAATAAATAGAGAAGTAGTCAACTACCTCAGCAGAAATAATGATTTCCGCTCTGCTAGATCTACAGCAGATGTGCTAACCGTTATATCTCAGGATTAGCAAATCTCTCAGACAAAGGCTTCATTTCTAGGGCAATTGCTCTTGACATATCAAAGGTTTGGCATAAAGGCCTACTACACAAGATTTCCAGCTATGGTATAACTGGAAATGTTTTCTCGATCATTAAGTCATTTCTCTCAGATAGGCTCATAAGAGTAGTGGTTGATGGGCAGAAATCAGGGGCCCACAGTATTAATGCTGGAGTCCCTCAGGGGTCCATACTGGGCCCAACTCTCTTCCTGATCTACATCAATGATCTCCCAAAACACATACTAAAATCTTTCGTTGACATTTATGCTGATGACACGACCATCTATGACAATACATCAAAGGCCTTAAATGATGATGTTCTTTCTGATTCTCTCTCCTCTGATCTTGAGCGCGTGGTACAGTGGGGAAAGAGATGGCTGGTTACCTTTAATGCATCTAAGACCAAGCTCCTATCTCTACATCATAAACGCTTTGATCCCCATCTGGCATCAATTGAAATGGATGGCTCTCGTCTAAGGGAGGCCACAGGCTTTGATAAGCTCCTGGGTTTGACCTTTACACCTGATCTTAAATGGAACACATACATCAAGTCTGTTGCCAAGGTCGCTGGAAAGATGGTGGGATCCTTCTACCGCCCCAGAAGATATCTCACTAATGATGCAATTCTCTATCTATATAAACGCCAAGTACGTCCAAAGATGGAATACTGCTGCCACATCTGGGCGGGAGCTGCTAAAAACAGCCTATCCTGCCTTGACAGAGTACAAAATAGACTTCGTGGCTTGGTGGGGGATTTCCTTTTCTCTACTCTACAACCTCTTTCTCACAGAAGAGACGTAGCGAGCCTGTTATTGTTCTATCGTTATTTCCATGACAGGTGCTCGTCTGAGCTCCATTCTCTGGTTCCCCCTCGCCAATCTTTTTCAAAAAACACCCGACTAGCTGAAACCACCGTCAATAATTTTCCCCACTCCCTATCTGTGCCTAAATCAAAACGTAGATACCATGAACAAAGCTTCTTTCTTAGAACTGCACGCCTGTAGAACTCTGTTTCGCTTGTCTGTTTCCCTCCCGACTTCAACCTGGATGTCTTCAAGTCCAACACAAACAACTTCCTGATGAATGCCCCCCCCCTAAGTAATGACACTTTACCAATTATCCAATACTATTGCTACATTATCCCTTTGATTGCTGTACACAAAATAACCCTTATCCCTGAGTGGCCATTGGGCCTTGATAAGTGATGAACTCCATGTAAAAAAAACACATATATATATATACATATATATATATATATATATGTATATATATATATATATATATATATATATATATATATAAAAGTGAACGTGTCTGTGTGTCTGTTTGTCTGTGTGTGTGTGTGTACATTTCCCTACGCAATAACTCTCTCAATTTTTAGTCTACAGACTCGAAATTTTATATACAGGGTACTGAGATTTGGGAAAATCTATGTGATCGGTTTTCGGCCAGAAATTTGGCTGTTAACGGGTCCAAGTTCAACGATTTGACCTTTGCAAACTCTACCAAACTCCTCCGACAATTTTAGATCTAACCACTTGAAATTTTAGATATAGTTTCCGTAGACATGGATCTAACTAAAATCACTTGATTTGGACCCAAAACAATAAATCTTAAGGGGTCATAATAGGGATCAAAGTTAAAAAAATTGACCGTTTTTTAATTTTTTTTTTTTCAACATACACCTCCAAACACCCGGGCAACGCCGGGCATCCATGCTAGTATATATATATATATATATATATATATATATGAAAGTGAACGTGTCTGTGTGTATGTGCGTGTGTGTTTGTCTGTCTGTGTACACTTCCCTACGCAATAACTCTCTCACTTTTCAGCCTACAGACTCGACATTGGATATACAGGGTACTGAGATTTGGGAAAATCTATGTGATCGATTTTCGGAAAAAATTCGGCTGTTCCGAGGTCAAGATTCAACGATTTGACCTTTGAGAACTCTACCAAACACATCCGCCAATTTTGGATCTAAATACTTGAAATTTTTGATATAGGTTCCTTGGACATGGATCTAACTTAATAACTTGATTTGAGCCCCAAAACAATAAATGTTAAAGGGTCATAATAGGGGTCAAAGTTTAAAAAATTGACTGCTTTTTTTTTTTTTTGCTCAACATACACCTCCAAACACCCGGGCAACGCCGGGCTGAAATGCTAGTATATATATATATATATATATATATATATATATATATATATATATATATATATATATAGTATTGCATTTTCACCTCAGACAAGGCACAGTGCCAATTTGATGTATTGGCCTACTCTCTGGGACATAAATTGCAGATACTATGTGGGGAGTTGAACAGCAAGATGCCTGTTTACATTATACTTGAACTTCTGCAAAACAGTCAAGGAAGCAGGAACCCAGAAAGGAATTCCAAGAGAGTAGAAGGCTTTCTGGCATCTGGGGATCTCTAATATGTAGGGTGGGATTTTGCTGCTTGTCAGGTTTGTCGGACATATTTACGTCGAACAACTGCAATTCAGTGTTACTGTGTTCCAACATGAATGTAATTTTTTGGTTCTGGAGAATATTTATTGAATAAACATTGTACCTTTATATTGAATTTTCTTTTTAATCAAGCACTTTGCTGGGGGTCTTTCCCACAAACCTCACACAGAGATACACATATATTTTTTAGCATGAATGTAACTTTTGGGTAAAGGTTCTTAAAAATATTGTGGGACTCTATGATATCCCCATTTAGATTCCCACAGGATAAAACAATCATTCACACATTTCGTTCAAAATTTTATAAAAAAAGTGTTCTGATATTTTGTCTGTATATATATTTTTATGCAACATTTCCTCTAAGTAAACATGTGATAGGGTGGCACATGTTGCTGCAACTACTGTTAGATATTAGCTAGGCAGCGCCGAAGGTATGATAGTTGACGATCATTATGATCATTATTTGTAAAAATGGAATGTAATCCTAGCCAAAATAAATATTTACAGAGAAAATTATTTATGTTTAGATGTTTTAATAGAAAAGGATATGGGAACACAAACAATAATTAAAAAAAAAAGTTGACCTCTAGAGTCTGACTAGCATTACGTAGAGGTCACTTAAAGTGACCGGAACTTAAAGTAGAGCTTGAAAAACACGTATTATTTGATCAAGTATCCAGAATGAGAGAGAGAGAGGGAGGGAAGAGAGAGAGAGAGAGTGAGAGAGAGAGAGAGAGAGAGAGAGCAGAGGCAGTCGGAGTCGAGAGAGGGAGAAAGACGGTCCAGGGACAGTAATGGCTCCCAGTGTTACATAGGGGGGGGTCTTATTAAAAGAGTTTTATTAAAAGATGAGTCTTAGAGAGATATTGTTCCTGTTAGGAGAGATTCTTATATATTAAATGTTCATTCTTTTCTTGTGTTAAATGGAAGAAGGAGAAAGAGAAGAAGAAGTTCTTAGAGTGAAGGGATATAGTGTTCAGACAGTTCGGACATTGTGTAGACATGATGATGTTGAGACGTGTATGTAAATACATATAACACAAATATATAATACAATTGGACTTTACCTTTGTATAAGAAACATAAGACACAAGACGAGCTTTACAAAAACACTTGATGGTTTATTTCGTCACGACCGGCCGTTCCATCACCAAGAATTCAAAGTCTCACATTTTTCCTTGAAGTGGCGTCTCGCTCCCAGACGATGCCTCCCTCTGAGTTTTCTCATTGACTGTTTTCTAACTAAAGTTTTTCTCTATCCCTCGAACTTTCTATTTTCCGTGACGTCATACACATGTTAAAACGTGTTCTTCTTTCACGTGTCCTGGGCATACGTGTCCAAAACTTTTCCTATTTCTCAGTAACCTATTTATCCAATATTTAAAAACATTATCTTATAAGCTGCATTCTTTCAATTTAAAATTTCATAACAAAACTTGAGTTAACATTCTTTCCTTGAAATATTTATCTATATTCTAAACAAATGTTTTACATTTTTAAATTCTCACACGTAATCTATTTCTAAACCAAGATTACGAGGTTCGAATTTCTCTATTGCCATCTCATTTCCATTTTAAACTAAATTCTCCATTTTTATACTTACATGAAAAGGGGACAGCCCTTATCATGTAACGCCAGTAGAATGAATCAAAATGTGTTAGTCTAGGAACAGCGTTGTAGTTGCCAATGGGGAAACATCGGTAAATAAAGTTGCTGAAAATAAAAAGCAATCCGAGATTATTTGATTCATTGGAAGGAATCTTCTTTGCAACTTTTCCGAGGATCCGTCAAACAAGATCAAATACAGACCAAGTATGTTTCTTTGATTATCCCGATGTTAAAACCCCAGAGAACTGTTATTTGTCCCTTTCTGTTGTAAATGTTACATGATTGTTGTTAAACTGTATCTGTTAATATGTCAGCACGGTCGTAAGTGTTTTACACGCATCAATTTAATGAACAGCAGAAAAACTAGATAGACAAACACACGTATATAAACACGTCATATAGATGACTGTGAAACGTATATACAAACGTATATACACTCTGCATACACACATTCATTAGAAGAACATTTTATACCGCTAGACGATACACAAATTTAGGCGTGTATACTCATATATATGAAAATATACACGTATATATGAAAATAAAAGCACTTTATGGAAAAAAAGGAAGAAAAACCTGTGGTCTTTTAAAGAAATTTTCAACGTTTCGTCCCCCTTTATCGGGAGAACTTTCTCTCATCTTGGTATATTTTATTTCTTCAATTATCTTTATCATTTACTAAAAAAAGTCCCCCAATAAAAGGGGACGAAACGTTGGAAATTTCTTGAAAAGTCCTCACAGTTTTTCTTCATTTTTTCATATATTTTTCTTCAGACAGAAACAACATGGCTGACGAGAGCCTAACATAATTTACGATTTACCATTAACTGGTCCCCTTTATCTTGGGCTTGAAATCGACAGTACCATATATATATATATATATATATATATATATATGATGAAAATAATGGAAATAGTATTCCGACAAAATAGAGAAAATAAAAAGGAACAAACCATATTATGTGTTCATCAACGCTTCGTCTTTATTTCATTCATCCAGAGGAAGTCTCGAAATAAAGACGAAACGTTGATGAACCCATAATACGGTTTGTTCCTTTTTATTCTCTCTCTCTCTCTCTCTCTCTCTATATATATATATATATATATATATATATATATATATATATATATATATATATAGTGGAGTATATGTGAGTAAATGAAATAGTCATATATATATATAAATAAATAAAATAAAATAATAATAATAATAACCAAGGAACTTCTCTAACCACTTTAATTAAAAAACTTAACTCTAACAATACCCCCTCCTCAATCAAATGGACTATCATAAAAAAGTTAAGTCTTATACTCAAGGCTCTAAGTTATGTCGCCTCTGCACAACCAAAGCTATAACTATAATTACTTCCCCTCAAAGTAACAATATAATAATTTCTAAAAATGAACTGATCTCTTTCTGTAAACATAAGTCCAAATTTAATTATGGCAATTTTGAAATTACATAGTTATTACTTTTACCCTTTATATAGATATAAAAATGTTTTTTTCTTTAACTTTATCGTTTTTCTACATACTTCTTAATACTTTATAATTTAATAATCTTTTATTTTAATTCTTTATCTCTGCTTTGCATTGCATGGCCGGTTTTTTATCTGCATTTTCTGCTTTATTCTTTAAACTTTCCTATCTATCTAATATATTAATCTACCCACATTTTCATATCTTGTATGTATATTTACTTATATTTTACTATATGCATTTCCCCCCTGAATTTGCAGATACCGGCCATCCTCTCCCCTTAAATAATTTTAATTTAATTTTTTTATTTTTTATTTTATTTTTTTATTTTTTTATTTTATTTTATATTTTATTTTATTTTTATTTATTTATTCTTTATTTATAATTTATTTTCTATTTATTTATTAATTAATTTATTTTTTATTTATTCATTTTCCTTTTAGTGTCGTCTAACAACTCTTGCTGACATTTTTTTAAGTGATGACCTGTACATTTCAGTTGACCTATATTATTTTGCCCGATATATTTTTTTCGCGCCTTTAACATTTCCTGTCTGGGTCATTTTGGCGTTTGTTTCCCTTTACTTTATTTTATATTTTATATTTAACTTTATCATCTTTTTTTCCATGATCTTTCTTATTTATTTTTATCTCGGAAGTAGAGTGAAAAGTATATTTTCTTTTTCTTTTGTTAATATTATTGGAATCTTTTCTTTTTTCTTTGTACACATTTTTGCGAATTATTCCATGGATTTCTGCCTTTGGATTATTATGGACCATCTTCTTCCAATTACGGGGTTTCCCTGGATTTTACTAGTACAATTGGAAATTCTTTTAACTTTCTTGAAGTTTTACATTTGGATTTTACCGTCACTGGATTTTTTATCTTCCACCAGACTATCCATTCATGTGTAATCACCTTTTTCTTCACCATATTCTCTCTGCTTAACTTATTTTGTTTTCAAATAAGATCTTTGACTTACTTGTTGTTTCATCAAATACTTCTGTATGCAAAATCCGATCCCGCATTTTGCTAATTCCTACCCTCTGATGAGAAGGAAAGTATTTCTTCAAAACTCCGCGGATTAAGGAGTATCCATTTATCTAGTGTTTCCTTTTCAGATTAAATATGTTTTTAACTCATTTTAAAGTGTTTTTTAACATATTTTATTAACTGTTTGCTCATATATGGAAGGTTTAAAAGCCAAAAGCAATGCGGAAAAGACAGGAATCATGAGAGTAAAGAAAAGAAAAACAAACGAACAAATAGATGGGTATGTTTGAGTAGATAAATGTCTGACTGTTTATTCATCTATCATTCCTCACCTCGTTGTATAATTATTTTGCAACCAAGTTGTTGTTATGTCCGGTTTATATAAAGCCCGTTGGTGGTATGGAACTTTGATTAATTTCGGGAGAAAAATACCTCCCCTTTTCAAAAAGAAAACAAAAGTATATTCAAGATGGCGGAGCAGAAAGAACAGATACAGGCCAGGTTCGCAGAAAAGTGTGATTAGTTTAACCGTATGGAGCTGGGGGTAATTTTATTTTATTTATTTTTTTCTTTTGTTATAAACATTGGCTATATATATTTTTTGTATAATATTGTATAATTTATTATTATTATTATTATTATTATTATTATTATTATTATTATTATGCAGCTAAGATTTTCTTTTTCTTTTTAATCATAGTGTCGCAGTAAAAATTCACGTGACCTATTGTGTGAGGGAGATAACTGTGTTAAACCTTATTATTATTATTATTATTATTATTATTATTATTATTATTATTATTATTATTATATTTTTATGCATACTAGTTTGTTAAAATGTATATTTTTTATTTGTTGTTGTATATGTTTTTATTTTTGTGTTCTTTTTCCTTTTTTTATATTTGTATTCGTGTGTAAGGTGGCTAACATCACTTGTTTACATGCATTTTATTTGCGTTATACTTTGTGGCTATAATATTCTTTATTCCCATGTTTTTTCTTCGTATTTGTTACTTGTTAACTTGATCTGGTCTATTAGTATATGTATATATATATTTATTATTTATTTTTTATATAGCGCCCAGTAAACGCCAGGTAAATTATAGAATAAGGGAGATAACTCTGTTTAAATTTATTTCTTCTACCTTTTTTTCCACTTTATAAAGTTTTACTGACTTCTTATAAATATATTTACCTATGTTTTCTCCTGGTTTGTGTTTTTTTTATTTCTATTTTTTTTTTTGTGTACCTGTGTAAGGGGGCTTCCTGGGTTTAAATTTTATGTATTTTTTTTTATATATTTAGTGGTTATAAATATATTTTGACATATATATTTTTCCTGGTTTGTGTTCTTATTTCAATTTTTTTTTTCTATTTGTGTTACAGTGTAAGGGGGCTAACTGGCTTAAAATTTTATGTATTTTTTATTTTATTTTTTTATGTACTTAGTGGTATCATATTACTTCTCTCTTTATGTATGGATATTTACTTTCTTTTCGTGTTTTTTTTTCTTTGTATTTGTTTATTTTTTATTTTAATTTTATTTATTTATTCAATTTTCACCCCAAACAAGGCACAGTGCCACTTTGAAGCAGGAGGCTACTATTAGGGAATTAATTAGCGGGGTCATTATGAAGGGAGAAGAGTAGAAAGATGTTTATTAACATTACACTTGAACTTCTGCATATCATTGCAGTTGGGAAAGCAGAATCCCGGAAGGGAGTTCCAAAGACCCGCAGTTCTGGGGAAGAAACTATTGGAGTAAAAGGCTTTCTTGCATCTAGGGATCTCTACTATAAAGGGATGAGACTTAGTAGCTTGTCGGGTTTGTCGGGGGTAGTTACGTCGGGGAGGTACAAGTGTTTGCAGTTCATTTCATTTGTTACTTGTTAACTTGATCTGATCTATTTCTCCTTCACGTCTACCACAATCAATCTACACTCCTTTACGTTTATGTCCCCATTGCCCTTTTTTCTCTTTATTTTTATTTTTTTATTATATTAAGTTTTATTTATCTATTCTTACTGTTTTTTTATAATATGAGGTGATCTAGAAACTGATCCTTTAATGGGAATGTGTTAGGTGTTATTAATGCATAGATTAATGTATAGATTAATGTATTGTGGTGTCTATATATATTAATGCATAGAGTTATATATTCTGATGTCTACCTATCGATATACAAATTTAAGAATTTTGTGTGTGTGCATATATATATATATATATATATATATATATATATATATATATGCATTTTGCTCATGTGTGTGTATTACTATATGTATATTATTATCTACCTTCTAATTCGTATCGTTTGCTCTTTGGTCTGTATCTATTTATATGTTCGTTACATCATCTCTAAGTTTACGTCATGTATCATGTGAATGTTTTGTTTTCGATATACCTCGTAGTCTATGCGGGAAGAAACTATTAGAGTGGAAAGCTTTCTGGTATTTAGGGACCCTAGCGTTGAAGGGGTGTGATTATGTTGCTAAGCGGGTGTATCGGGGATACATATGTCGATGAGGCACAAGTGCACATTCCATTAAATACTTGTAAAATAGGCACAGAGGTGCAACATTTTGGAAATGGGACAGGGGTTGGAGCCTATTTGACAAAATGGGACCTGTTAGATTAGTACACATTTTCTTGTAGTAATTCTTGCTTTTGAGTGCCTCTAGAATCTTCGTTTTATAGTAATTTTTATTCACGATCATTACAACACTGCCTTTTTCTTTTTTTTTTACACAGTGATCACCACTTATCAAGGCCCGGAAGCCACTCAGGGATAAGGGTTATTGCAAGTACATTACGTTAGTGTGGAGATTTGATGAAGTGTTTACTTAAGGGGGCGGTTCATTAGGAATTTTTTAACGTTGGACTTGAACACATCCAAGTTGTAGTCCGGTGGGAAGCAGGCAGACGGAACAGAGTTCCACAGGCGTGCAGTTCTAAGAAAGAAGCTTTGTTCATGGAATCCGCGTTTTGATTTAGGCACAGATATAGAGTGGGGGAAATTTTTCACAGTGGATTCAGCTAGATGGGTGTTTTTCGTGAAAGATTGGCGAGGGGGGGACCAGAGATTGGAGTTCAGACGAGCACCTGTCATGGAAATAACGATAAAACAAGGATAGGCTCGCAACGTCTCTTCTGTGGGAGAGAGGTTGCAGGGTTTTATTCTTCGTTTATAATTAGGTTGTTATATTTCGGATGATATGTCTTTTCGTTGATTTATTTTTAACTAATGAATCATTTGTTATGTTTTCGTTGTTACTTAATGTTTATATTAGCCTGAAATTACGTTCGAATTCTTGAAGGTTCTTCTCTAGTTCTTTGGGAGTAGGACAGAATCTGAGGCCTAATTTTAGTATTTTGATTTTATCCTTTGTTAATGTGCTTCTGGATTAATTAATCATTTTGAGTTTTAGGTTATCTAATCTTGTATTGTTCCGGAAGGAGTTTTGTTTAAAAATAAAGAAGGTTGTTTGTTTCGATTTTTTTGAGGGGGGGGGGGTTTATTTCTTTCTGTATATTTTTTGTATTCTTAAATACCTTTTCGTTACTAGTGTTATTAGTAGGGCTGTGACAACAGCATATTCTTTTCGTTGTTATTAGTAAGCCGGCGTTTGATAGCAGTAGGAATATGTTTTATGAGTGATGTTTTGCGTAAAAGGAAATGAAATTATATACAACCGACATTATTAGTTCTTACATATGTGATACTAGAGACGCAGACGCCCTTCCCGACCTCCAAGTGCTAGGAAGAAAGAGAGAGAGAAAAAAAAAAAAGACACATAACAAACGAAAAGAAAGTAGAGTATCGGATAAAAAAAGAAGTAGAAAATAAAATTTATGATTAGACAATAGACAGGAATTTGTTTCTTAACAACAGAAACATTAAGCGTATGTTTAAATTAGGGTGTGACGAATGACTTCAATAGAGGGACAGACAATTTTTTTTTTTTACACAGTGATCACCACTTATCAAGGCCCGGAAGCCACTCAGGGATAAGGGTTATTGCAAGTACATTACGTTAGTGTGGAGATTTGATGAAGTGTTTACTTAAGGGGGCGGTTCATTAGAAATTTGTTTACATTGGACTTGAAGACATCCAAGTTGTAGTCCGGTGGGAAGCAGGCAGACGGAACAGAGTTCCACAGGCGTGCAGTTCTAAGAAAGAAGCTTTGTTCATGGAATCCGCGTTTTGATTTAGGCACAGATATAGAGTGGGGGAAATTTTTCACAGTGGATTCAGCTAGACGGGTGTTTTTCGTGAAAGATTAGCGAGGGGGGGGACTAGAGATTGGAGTTCAGACGAGCACCTGCCATGGAAATAACGATAAAACAAGGATAGGCTCGCAACGTGTTAAAATAAGGATTTTTTGTGTGTGCGTGTCTATCACCAGAAAGATCAGCAACAAAATTAAAGAATTGGATAGTTTACAAGTTCTGCCATATCAGCCCTATTTTTTTTTTTTTTTTTTTTTTTACACAGTGATCACCACTTATCAAGGCCCAGAAGCCACTCAGGGATAAGGGTTATTGCAAGTACATTACATTAGTGTGGAGATTTGATGAAGTGTTTACTTAAGGGGGTGGTTCATTAGGAATTTGTTAACATTGGACTTGAAGACATCCAAGTTGTAGTCCGGTGGGAAGCAGGCAGATGGATCTGAGATATATTTAGAATTGGTTTGCGAGTAATTTAGGATTAACAAGTAGTTTTATGACGTTGAAAGGGGGGGGGGGCTGGAGTTTTTACAAGTCGTGAGCCAGACTTAACAATAATAGGAGCGATTTAGAGACGAAAAAAGCCCAGTTTACGACAGTGAAGTTGGTGGTTGAGTTGGACTTGGGGACAGTTGGACTTGTACTCCAAAGAAGACAGATCGTCGTTTCTCCCTCGAGACAGTTGTGAGCTAGACGCAGAAGGAAGCAGACTGTAGATTGTGTCAAGTCGAGAAAAATTTGGAAGATCGAGATGAACTGACGGCAACAGGCGTAGATGTGAACCTTAGCATGTAAAGGGTTGATAATGACACATATCAAAGTCCAACCGATATATATGTAAAGTTTCTGAGTCGTTTTTTTGTTTCTCTTGTTGATTTTATTTTTATACTTTGTTTGTTTTATACTGGGGTTGACCTTTACTCCTGATCTGAAATGGAACACGTACATCAAGTCTGTTGCCAAGGTCGCTGGAAAGATGGTGGAATCCTTCTACCGCTCCAGAAGATATCTCACTACTGATGCAATTCTCTATCTATATAAAAGCTAAGTACGTCCAAAGATGGAATACTGTTGCCATATCTGGGCAGGAGCTGCTAAAAACAGCCTATCCTGCCTTGACAGAGTACAAAATAGACTTCGTGGCTTAGTGGGGGATGCCCTTTTCTCTACCCTGCAACCTCTCTCCCACAGAAGAGACGTTGCGAGCCTGTCCTTGTTTTATCGTTATTTCCATGGCAGATGCTCGTCTGAACTCCAATCTCTGGTCCCCCCTCGCTAATCTTTCACGAAAAACACCCGTCTAGCTGAATCCACTGTGAAAAATTTCCCCCACTCTATATCTGTGCCTAAATCAAAACGCGGATTCCATGAACAAAGCTTCTTTCTTAGAACTGCACGCCTGTGGAACTCTGTTCCGTCTGCCTGCTTCCCTCCGGACTACAACTTGGATGTCTTCAAGTCCAATGTCAACAAATTCCTAATGAACCGCCCCCTTAAGTAAACACTTCAGCAAATCTCCTCACTAACGTAATGTACTTGCAATAACCCTTATCCCTGAGTGGCTTCCGGGCCTTGATAAGTGGTGATCACTGTGTAAAAAAAAAACAAAAAACAAAACTTGTGAACCCTTGCACTGCCTTCGACGGCTGCGAGCATGAGGAACTGACAGTACGGTCATAAGTAGATAAGAAGATGAACGAAGGAAAATCTAAGTCGGCGATCTGTAAGCGAGGGCCACGTGATGCCATAGACATAGTAACTGCATTCCAAAATTCATAATGATCGGTTAATTAGTTTAGGAGAGTATCTGGTAATAGAAATATATGAGCATACATATATGCGAAACTCCATGTGAAACTGTTTTAAATATATGTCGATGTGAAATTTCATATGAAACTGTGAAACTTTTACAAATATATGTCTGTAAAATTATGTAAAACTTAAAAAAAAAAAATTTTTTTTACATAGTAGTCGCCACTTATCAAGGCCCGAAAGACACTCAATGGGATAATATCGTAGTAATCGTCAGCAATGGATATTTGATAAAGTGTCTTACTCAAGGGGGCGGTTTATCAGGAATTTGTTTATGTTGAACTTGAAGACATCCAAGTTGTAATCAGGTGGGAAACAGACAGACGGAACAGAGTTCCACTGGCGTGCAGTTCTAAGAAAGAAGCTTTGTTCATGGAATCTACGTTTCGATTTAGGCACAGATAAAGAGTGGGGAAAATTATTGACAGTGGTTTCGGCTAGACGGGTGTTTTTCGTGAAAGTTTGGCGAGGGGGGACCAGAGATTGGAGCTAAGACGAGCACTTGCCATGAAAATAACGATAAAACAAAAATAGGCTTGCAACGTCTCTTCTGTGGGAGAGAGGTTGCAGGGAAGAGAAAAGGGCATCCCTCACTAAGCCACAAAGTCGATTTTGTACTCTGTCAAGGCAGGATAGGCTGTTTTTAGCAGCTCCTGCTCATATGTGGCAGCAGTACTCCATCCTTGGACATACTGGGCTTTTATATAGATAGAGAATTGCATCAGTAGTGAGATATCTTCTGGAGCGGTAGAAGGATCTCACCATTTTCAGCGACTTTGGCAACAGACTTAATGTACGTGTTCCATTTCAGATCAGGAGTAAAGGTCAATTCCAGAAGCTTGTCAAAACATGGAGCCTCCCCCAAACGAGAGCCATCCATTTCAATTGATGCCAGATGGGGATCAGAGCGTTGATAATGTAAAGATAGAAGCTTGGTTTTGGATGCATTAAAAGTAACCAGCCATCTCTTCCCCCATTGTACCACACGCTCAAGATCAGAGGGGAGAGAATCAGAGAGAGCTTTGTCATTTATGGCCTTTGATGTGTTGCCATAGATGGTCGTGTCATCAGCATAGATGTCAACAAATGATGTAAGTATGTGATTTGGGAAATCATTGATGTAGATCAGGAAGAGAGTTGGGCCCAGGATGGACTCTTCAGGGACTCCAGCATTAATACTCTGGGCCTCTGATTTCTACCCATCAACCACTACTCTTATGAGCCTATCAGAGAAAAACGATTTAATAATTGAGAAAACATTTCCAGTTATACCGTAGCTGGAAATCTTGTGAAGTAGGCCTTTATGCCATACCTTATCGAAGGCCTTTGATATGTCAAGAGCAATTGCCCTAGAAATGAAGCCTTTGTCGAGAGATTCACTAATTCTATTAGATATAACCGTTAGCACATCTGCTGTAGATCTAGCAGAACGGAAACCGTATTGTGTGTCACTAAGAAGGTTATTTCTGCTGAGGTGGTTGACTACTTCTCTAATATGGATTCCAGCAACTTACTCATGACACAAAAGGGACATTGGTCTGTACTGAGAGAGAGTGAGAGAGAGAGAGAGAGAGAGAGAGAGAGAGAGATGACTTATCACCTGAATTCTTAAATACAGGGCATACTGATGACGTTTTCCAGGGTAATGGGAAGCACTTCTTAAGGCAACGCTTAAACAGTTTTGTAAGTATGGGGGGGGGGGGCAAGTTGGGATGCCATCAGGGCCAGTTGCTTTACTGGAATCAATGTTTTTGATTAGCTTGGCGATCTCACGCACAGATATTTGTATGTTGCATAGCGTGTTGTCTGTTATAGGAGGAAATGTGAAATTTGATATGAAACTCTTTTCAAGATATGACTAACTATGTATGTCCATGTGATATCCTTTTAACTATATGTTTATGTGAAAGTCTATATGAAATTCTTAAAAAAATATATGTCGATATGTGAAATTCCATGTGATTTTTGTTCGAACATGTTTTTCCTCACATACACACACCCACATGTACGCACGCACATACGCACACACCCGCACACATATACACATCCTCATGCACACACCCACATGTACGCACGCACATACGCACAGACACGTACATATATTCACGTTCACGTATATACACTCACATTCATGTGCATACACACACACGCTAACGTACACACATGTACGCACGCACATACGCACAGACACGTACATATATTCACGTTCACGTATATACACTCACATTCATGTGCATATACACACACGCTAACGTACACAAATATACGCACACATGTACGCACACATGGGAAACGTCACTTCCCCTGAAAGGAATTCTAGACATGCGCAGTCAGAACACTCACACCGATATAAAAGTCAACAACAACCATTCAACTTCCTTTTTCTTCCCCTTTTGCCTGGGTTCATCAACCAGGCAAGTTCGCGCCCACAGCTCTTGGCCTGAAGTCTTTTCCACGTGGACGACTGCTATCATGAACGCACGGTTTTGCTGAGGCCAACACTCTCTCTCTCTCTCTCTCTCTCTCTCTCTCTCTCTTTCCCTTTCTACATGCGGGACTGCCATCTCTCGTCCTCTACTTAATTCCTTTCTTTTCCACACGTGTCAACGACTGAATGAACACTTGTTCCACCTAAACCTTTTATTTTCGACAGAAAATAAACGACATGTTTATTTTATCCAGCAATTGAGTTTTGTTTCCTTCTTTCCATTCGTTTCATTATTTTCTTTTGTAGCGAGTTAGGGTATTTATATCCTGGCCCGCAACATACTCTTTTAAATATACGTATGTTCGTGTGAAACTCTATGTAAATCGCTTTTAGACTCCTTTAAATATATGTCGATGTGAAACTCCATGTAAAATTCCTCTAAATATATGTTCATGGAAACTCTATGTGAACCGCTTTTATATGTCGATGTGAAAGTCTATTGTAGATTCTTGTAAATAAATGTCGATATGAAACTTCTCACGTGAAACTCTTTTAAATGTGCGTTTATGTGAAACGTTATATGAAAATGACGAAATTTTGGGTGCGTCACCAAAATCCGCTTTTCATGGTAACAAAAAGGAAAGAAAAAAAAGGGGAAAAAAAGCATTTATGGCAAATTTCTCGGAAAGAGTAACTAGCGGAAATGAACAAAAAAAAAAAAAAAAAAAAAAAAAATACAGACCCGAATAAATTTAAAATGATCCAGGTTTATCAAAACAAAAGGTTATCAATTGCCTTTATTTCCCAAGGCTGGGGTTAAAAAAGCCCTTAAGAAACATTTAAAAATACATTAAAAAATACAAAAAAGACGTCAATCCTTACTTGCAAGAAAGGCTGAAAGAAAGAACATATAAAGAACATATAAAAAACGGAAAACAGTCCTTGTTTTGAATTCAGTCCTTTTAACAAAATGTTCAGTCTTTCTTTGACAAAATGTTCTTTTTTTTTTCTTTTCCGAAAGGACAAACAAAAAGGTTTCTTTGACCTAAAATGGGAGAAAGAAGTAATTTCCTTTATGAAGGCTCATATGCCTTTTAATTCAAAGGGGAGAGAAGACCATAAAACCGCTTTGGTAGGCTTTATGTGTACAAATACGGGGTAAATTCTTGAATTATGGAAGATTTCCTTTCTGAAGGAAACTTTGGTTGAAAAATCTTTCAAAAAGAGGATTTCCTTTCTAGGGGCGATATTCTGCTCGTCTCGTCGGCGAAATTAAATTTTGTTCTTCTTAGAAAAGAACTCCTCAACACACGGTAGTTTCCTTCCTTAGTCCTTTGAGAATAATAATTTACCAGTTGTAAGACTCGATTGTCTTTTAATAACCGGTATTAATCTTCCCGTCGTAAGACCTTGTTGTCTTATAATGACTGAGAATAAAATAACGTTAATAGTTTAGTTCTAAACAAACGTCTTTCTCCAAAGGAGGAGAGAAAAAAAACCGTGGAATTTAACTTTAAGAATCCTTTCTGATCTGACGGAGCCGAATAGCGTCCTTCTTCTTGGCCGGCTAGATTCGAACTGACGAAAACGGGCGAACTATACTTAACCTGCTGCTGATGATAATAGAAGTGACCTGCCGGTCAAGGAATGCGTTCCTTGACCTAAATGCGGAAATGTTGAATGGGTATAAATAAATAAATAAATAAAAATTATTTCTCTATTAAAAATTTCCACAAAACTCTTTTAAATATAAGTCAATGAAGCGTGAATTCTTATACATTTTTTAACCCAGTAAACTGTATTAAATCGTCCCTACATAAGTTATGTTAACGTAAACGCGCTGAAAAGGGCGAATGTTACCGGTCTAATAACTAGTAGCTCATTCACTGTTTTGTTATCAACTTAGTCGAGCGCCGCCTCTTATTACATAATGCATCTCATCAACTTGTTATGTTGATGGGATCGGCACTTTAATAGAACTTGTTCTCAAGCCATTGTATATTGTGAAACAGTACATCCTATTAATACACAGAAACGCTTCCAGTGACTGTAACCTCCTACTACTATTGACAGTAGCCTCCCCCTCCTTCTCCCCCTCCTACTACTACTACTCGCTTCTTCCTTGATCTGGAACCGCACTTAAATGTCTTCACATGTTCATAGATATGTATTCGGATTATTTGGATTACTTTTCTCAGTTTGGATGATATTATCACAATGTTTCGGTCGATGCTACCTTCGATCTTCTTCAGGTATATCTCTTACGTAGCGGGGTGTCTGTATACGAGGGGAGGGTTCTGTATGGCATGGAGGGGTGTATAGCCCAAATGTGACAATAATGGTGGCCTTGTAGAGTAATATTGCCGGTGCTCTGTATGACATAGGTGTGTATAGCGAGTGTATATAAAACAGGTATGTATAAACGAGGGAACCAAACCGTGTAATGTTATATAGTTGTCTATGTAATGCTTGTTGTGTGTGTGTGTGTGTGTATACATTTTTAACACATAATAAACAGATATAGATACCTTCAACAACAGTTAAACAAACGGGACAAATAGCACCATTATCTGTTTGCCCAAACAAGGGAAGAACATACCTTTTAGGTCGGAACCATCGTTGTATTGTTCCAGACGTGTTTCTGAAAATGTAAGTCATTTTCTACTCTGACAACTCAGACGACTAGATTGTTTTTCCACATGTACATTTATTCTTGTTGCGACTTTTTTTTTTACAGATTACACATTACTGCCTTTTCTGCTGAATACTTCCATATACACAAGATTCCTCCACTAACCCCTAACTCGCCTGTATATATTTAAACTAATCCTTTGCACTAATGTCATTCGATTACACACAGACATAATAGGTGACTTATCAGTCACGTTTTCTCTGGCCCAATTTTATTGTTTTTATATCTAGGTTTGAAAGCCTAATTTGTTTATGTCCACCACATTCTTTTCTATTAAAACATATTTGTTTTTATTTATATAAGATTCCTTGTTATTGTTTATAGAATCTAGTCAAGTTAAATTCCTAAAACATCATATTTGTCCGTTAATTGAATTTTTCTCTTTAAAATAAATTTAATTCAATCTACATAATAATAATAATCTTCTGGCATAGATAATTCGGCAATATCCCGAGTGTGCTAATCTGCAACATCTTGCCAAACTGGAGAATCTGTATGGATTCCGAAGTAATCTTTTATTTAATCCATGGAGGTAACTTTCGCTAATTCTGACAGTAAAGTCCCGAAACAATTCTTAAATCTGACGAAAATAACATTCAAGATGAGAACAGTAGTTCGAATGAACCAAATAATCCAAATTATTTATCCTCATCCAAAAAATTCTGAAACGTTCAAAATATCTTTACAAGTTGTACACTTCTCTTATGCGTTATTCTTCACGTATCATGTCCTTCTTATTATTCATGTCGGACAACTGTAATGAAGTCGTGCGCTCTTATGGTAACATAGCGCGTATGAGTGCGTGTGAGAAAATCAGCAGCAGCCTACGATAGTTGATTAGTGAAAATATTAGCAGCACCAACCGTCTTAGCACATATGCAAAGTAAGCAAGTGTGCACGCATTGGCGACACAAAAAGAAGGAGAGCAAAAGGAAAATAAAAAAGGACAGCATGTGGTCAAGCAAAGGAAGCGATCAGACGTGTTTTGACTCTTGTGTGACGAGAGAAAGAATGCACTGCGTGGTTAAAAAAAAGCGGAAAGGCAAGCGACGACAAAGACAAGTGCGTGAAAGAGTGTTTTGACAGACATGTTTGATGCGTGAGTGATATTTTGAAACACAGTGAAGTGCTAGCACTGTCAGAAGCCGCCATTACAAACTAGTGAATAAACATTTGATTATATAGACTCTCTGTTTCGAAGCTTATAATTAATATGAAAATGTAATTTATTACCCTAATTTTTTTTCAATAAAATGAGCAAAGACCAAATTTTAAAATAACGAACGGTTTAATCGAAAAAAAAATACAATATTTTTTTTTGCTTGGTTTTCTTTAAAAAAGATTTTACGAAATTCAACGAATTTTAACTTAATCCAAATCTAATAAATATATATAAATGTCAAAAAAATCACTTACCTATAAAAAAAACTAAGCAATGGGTGCTTCCATTCTTCATTTATAAGAATTGTCCATATTTATATTTTATATTCTATTTATTTTTTAAATAAAAGGATTTTTTAAAGCAAAGGTCCCAGAAAATTGTATTTTCGCAACTCATTATCCGCCATTAGCCAAAGCGGTGTTGCTTCGACTTTTCAAGTTCTCAAATATGGAGGCCTCAAAGGGACATAAATAATTATTTCCAAAACGTAAAAACAACACATTAAGCCAAATACATTTCAAAAGTAATCTCAATAGTAATTATATGAAGAAACAAACATTTAAGTTATCTCCCCTTTATAATTACTTAGATATTTTAAGCCAATAAAGTTGGTCAATATGAGTTACCGTACGTAAAAAATGATCACATTTCACTCATCAGACGATTAAACGCAAATCACTCGCCGAATTTTCGATTTTTTTCTTCTACCAAAGAAATACATGAGTTTTTGATTCAATATATTTTATTTCTTCTTTATGGAGTGAACTTTTTTTTTTTAAATATCTAAATAAAAATC
This sequence comes from Euprymna scolopes, assembly GCF_053919585.1. Taxonomy (NCBI): domain Eukaryota; kingdom Metazoa; phylum Mollusca; class Cephalopoda; order Sepiida; family Sepiolidae; genus Euprymna; species Euprymna scolopes. The sequence goes on along the minus strand of NC_136510.1, from coordinate 1,315,457 downwards.
GAATGAAATAGAAAAAAAATTGTCGTAATTGTACGAAATTTTCTGGACAATATAACAAGATTATAAGGTTTCACTAAAAAAAAAAAAAACGAAAAATTCAACGAGGTTTTTAAAAAAAAAGGTTTTAAACTTTGGACTTTACAGGTAAATATGTAGATAATTATTCCTTTTTTTTTAAATTGGGTTATTTTATTTATTGACCTTTTATCTTCAATTTGTGATATATAAATTTTAGGTGAGAAAATTAATTATTTTCATTTTAATAGATATTTCAAAATGGGGGGGGGGTTGATTAAAAAAAAAAAAACGCTTGTCTAGAATATTATATTCGGTTTATTGGAAAGAGCATAAAATTTCATATTGAACCTGAAAATATCGTAAAAATTGAACCATTAGAAAAATTTTGATAGATTTCTACAGTGAAAAAATTGAAAAAAAAATTTAACTCTTAAAATTCAATTGATTTCATTACATAGAAAAAAATGGCTGCATGAACGCGCATATATGTACACGACCAGGAAATGCCGGACACCCTGCTAGTTTGTGTGTATATATATATATATATATATATATATATATATATATATATATATATATATATATATATATACTAGCAGGGCCTCCGGCATTGCCCAGTCGTAAAATATGCTTAAATATATTTTGAATTATGCAGATTTCGTATTTATTATTATACTAGCCTTGGTGCCCAATATTGTCCGGGTGTTTGGAGGTGTGTGTTGAGAGAGAAAAAAGAAGTGGTAGTAGGCAGGTAGGCAGACTCAAATTCCTACCGCGAAAGATGAAAAGAACGTGAAAAAAAAACAAAAAAAAAACGTGACGTTTTTGCTGTTGCGTCCATCACCAAACCAGAAGTGGCGAAGGTTTAAATTAAGGGTAGTCAATCGAAAAGAGATGACTTTCGAAAATATCCACGAAAAAAGCCACCCCTCCTTGTAGAAAAGTATCCAGTTGAGGGTGAAGGAATTAATGTTTTTAGCCAATTTTTCCATATTTGTGGTCCACAGGGTTGAGCTTCAAAACGATACCGATCTCTTGAAAATCCGTTGTATGTCTGCCTAAGACGTTCGACAGAGTCAAACGTCTTAGGCAGACATACAAACATTTAAACAGATAGGTGAGATTTGTATTCTAGATTATATTGAACCCAATATGTAGTAATAATTTAAAAAGTTTAAAAAATATGACTCGTGCATCACCACCGAGAATCAAAACCAAATCGTTTACTTCACGATTTATTTTTGCCTGTACCGTTAATGATTGGGCTATGAAGACATGTTTGCTGCAAGGCTAAAAATTAAAACATGAACGAATAGCTACTACGTAATGCATGCATATTCATAATACCGCCGTTTGGCTTCCCCCTGGCAATTTTTTTTTTTTTTAAATTTTCACACTTTTGTGCCTATTTTCCCCGGTTAAAACACAAATATAAAGTTTCGCATGGGTTCAAATACCTTATATATGAAGTTTCATGTCAGAAACTTTGGCAGGAGTTTGGTAGGCAAAATTTTTTAAACAAAAATATATATGTATTCATAAACTTTTTACGCAAATATTACTCAAGTATAAATCATGTAGAATATTTGCACGGAAACCCTATATACTGAGACAATTATTATTTTTAGTCTCTACCAGAGTGTCCCTTTTGCCCTCCTTTTGGGGAGCTGGTTTTCCCCCACATTAAAAACGACCTTGTGTCACATTTTGCTTTTGTGGGGAAGCAAATAAATACCAATAAATATGAAAAAGGCTTGCCATTTTCTTTCTTGGCCTTCGGGTCAGGATCAAAGTGTAGTATAAATGCCAGTAGAAAAATGGGTACTTTGTCCGGGTCAGGATCGAGGTGTAGTATCTGTTCGGATGCTGCATTTCACTTTTTTCACTTCACTTTTTTGGTCTCGGTTGGTGGAGGAGAAATCCTTCATGACTGACACATTTTTTTTTGTTACTGACCAGAGTGCTCCTTTTTAGGGAGCTGGTGCTGGTTTCCTCCTACATTAAAAACCGAACTTGTGTCTAACTCTGCCCACGTGGGGAGGCAAGTAAACAAAAGAAAAAAAGAAAGGGTTTTTAATATAAATATTAATACACACAAAAAAAAAAAATTACTGGAGAATATATGTATATATATATATATATATATATATATATATATATATATATATATATATATATATACTAGCAAAAGTACCCGTCGTTGACTGGGTTCAAAAACAGCCTACAGAAAATGCACTCTGATTTATGAAAGTATGATAAGTTATGAAAAGGAAGGGTTGTAAAGAGATAGCTTCGAATTTGGGGGTATCAAAACCAAAGCAAAATATGATGAAAGTAAGAATAAAATAGATGAACCCCATAATTTATTATACCATACCTGTTCACACTGAAACACTTATCACAATATTCTGTGGATCTATATTACAAAGTCTTGTTAAACTTTGTGACATATTTCCATTCTATGGAGATCAGGCGCGAACGAACACCCCATAATTTTATTATACCATATTTCTTCAAACTGAAACATAATTATCAAAATATACTTACGCAGATAGATATGAAAAGTCTTTATTAAAGTTTGTGCCTATTTCCATTCTATGGATGCCAGGCGCGAACGCAAACCCCACAATTTTATTATACCATCCCTATTTAAGTTAAAACATACTTATCAAAGTATTCTTATGTACATCTATATCAAAAACACTTGTAAACGTTTTTCGTAATTTTAAAATTTTTTATTTCCATACTTTGTGGACCAGGCGCGTGTGCAGACCCCACAATTTTAATGAATCATCATTATGCCAGATCAAACATACCCATTCCTGTGTCTCGATACATCTTCTATCATTATATGTGATCAGTTTTCTATAATAGTCAACCATATATGAGCCTATTCGTGACCAGACACACACACACACACACACACACACACACACACACACACACACACACACACACACACACACACACACACACACACGTCCAGCTTTATATATATATCATTCAACCACGGTAGTGGTTGAATATATGCTTAAGTCCGAAATTGAATAAATCGAGACACATTCAAACCCCCACCACTAATTCCGTTCGCAACCAAATTTCAAACAGGTTATATAGTTGGATAGAACACCTCATTAGCTACATTTTGAAAAAAAAATTTCGAAAATTGGTTCAGTAGAAAAAAGTTACAACAAAATATGTGGGTTCACAAACAGGAGAGTAAGTACATAAGTGACTAACGCTTTTTTTTTATTTTGCATAACTTTTTTTTTGTATATAAATATTTTTTACTGCGATTTTGACAATATGACATGTTAGCGTAACGGTTAGAGTACCGGGGGTTGGTGGAAAGATTTTAGGTTCAATCCCGTGTATCGTTTTTTTTTTATAATTAAAAAACCGAACTTTAAAAGAGGATTCAGCATACAGTTCCATAGTAAAGGTGATAAAATCCTACTTTGGGGGTTCATTTAACTACTTCCCTTTTAACAGTTGCCCTCAGTAGTTCTACTTGAACTGTTCTGTGCCTCACCATATACTCAATCCATCGGATGAGTACTGGTGGCACATTGAGTTCTCGTAGCAACTTGAACATACTACTGAAGGGTATGTTGTCAAAAGCTCCAACAATATCTAAAAAGACACCGAGTGCCATCTTCTTTTTTGTTAGTTTACACTCTATACAGATCACAAATTCATGAACCGCAGTCTCGGTAGAGACCCTGGCTCGGAAATACTGTGATTGAATGATAAATATTGCATAAATGTGTGTTTGAGAGCTAATTTTTTTTGACAATCATTAATAAATATTATAAATTTATATATTAATACAATAGCAATGCCTGGAAAAATCATGGATTATATGGAAAAATGCGCGCATGAAAAGTAATATTCTTAAGATTTTATTAAACCTGGAAAAGTAAAGGACAAGAAATTCAACCTGGAAAAGTAAAGAACAAGATATTCTAGTAAAGTAAAAAATAAGAATTTTTTAGACTTAAAATATTGCAGCTAAAAAATGAATTAAATGATCCTAATTATGATATAATAAAATTATTAATTTTTATGTAAATTATAAAATTATTAATTCCATCTATTAACTAACTAACTAATGAATTAATTTTATTCAAACAATTTTCACTACATAAATATATGCAAATAATAGGGGGGAAATAAGTTCAATCCAGCGACTGACACCCTTTCTAACTCAACAATAAACAACAACATATGCAAATAATAAATAAAATATTTATCAATATTCAAATTTTATTTTTTAGCTGAAATATTTTAAGTCTAAAAAATTCTTATTTTTTACTTTACTAGAATATCTTGTTCTTTACTTTTCCAGGTTGAATTTCTTGTCCTTTACTTTTCCAGGTTTAATAAAATCTTAAGAATATTACTTTTCATGCGCGCATTTTTCCATATAATATTGCATGTCTATACTACTGTGTATTATTGTGTCTCTATTTAATTGGTTCTCCACATGGGCAGGTTATATAAAAGTCGATTTTTAATATGCCAAAAATGAATGAGAACAAATATTGGTGGTAATCATATAATGTAATCATATAATAATCACATAATGTAATCATATAATAATCACATAATGTAATCATATAATAATCACATAATGTAATCATATAATAATCATATAATGTAATCATATAATAATCACATAATGTAATCATATAATAATCATATAATGTAATCATATAATGTAATCATATAATAATCATATAATGTAATCATATAATAATCACATAATGTAATCATATAATGTAATCACATAATGTAATCATATAATAATCATATAATGTAATCATATAATGTAATCATATAATAATCATATAATGTAATCATATAATGTAATCATATAATAATCACATAATGTAATCATATAATAATCATATAATGTAATCATATAATGTAATCATATAATAATCATAATGTAATCATATAATAATCATAATGTAATCATATAATAATCATAATGTAATCATATAATAATCATAATATAATCATATAATAATCATAATATAATCATATAATAATCATATAATAATCATATAATGTAATCATATAATGTAATCATATAATAATCATATAATGTAATCATATAATAATCATATAATGTAATCATATAATAATCATATAATGTAATCATATAATAATCATATAATGTAATCATATAATAATCATAATGTAATCATATAATAATCATATAATGTAATCATATAATAATCATATAATGTAATCATATAATAATCATATAATGTAATCATATAATAATCATAATGTAATCATATAATAATCATATAATGTAATCATATAATAATCATATAATGTAATCATATAATAATCATATAATGTAATCATATAATGTAATCATATAATAATCACATAATGTAATCATATAATAATCATATAATGTAATCATATAATGTAATCATATAATAATCATAATGTAATCATATAATAATCATAATGTAATCATATAATAATCATATAATAATCATATAATGTAATCATATAATGTAATCATATAATAATCATATAATGTAATCATATAATAATCATATAATGTAATCATATAATAATCATATAATAAAAATCAACAAATTGGCATGTGTTCGAAACCAATAATTTTTGTTTAATTGTTTTTTTTTATTCAATTTTCACCCCAAACAAGGCAAGTGCCACTTTGAAGCAGGGGGGCTACTATCAGGGACATAATTTTAGGGAGCGTTATGAAGGGAGATGAGTAGAAAGATGTTTGTTCACATTACACTTGAACTTCTGCGTATCAGTACAGTTGGAAAACAGTATTCCGGAAAGGAGTTCCAAAGACTTGCAGTTCTGGGGAAGAAACTATTGGAGTAAAAGGTTTTCTTACACCTAGGGATCTCTACTGTAAAGGGGTAGGATTTAGTTGCTTGTCAGGTTTGTCGGGAGTAGTCACGTCGAAGAGATTTGTGCTTGCAGTTCGTCAGAGCAGTCACCATTAAAGTATTTGTAGAACAGGGAGAGGGATGCAACATTTCGTCGATGGGACAGAGGCTGAAGTCTAGATGACAGTTCCGGTGGGCGACTCTCTTTTAAACCCTGTCCAGGAGTGAGAGACAAGCAGCAGATGCACTAGCCCAAATATGACAACAATACTCCATACATGGGCGAATGGTGGCTTTATAGAGTTACAGGATATTTTCAGGCATAAGTAATTTTCTGGCACGGTAGAGAGAGCCCACTTTCTTTGCGGCAGCCTTGGCAATGCTCTCAATGTATATATTCCAGTTCATATTCCCTGTAAACGTTAGGCCGAGGAGTTTAAAGGAAGTACTTTTAGGCAGTGTGTTCTTGGCCATTGCTAGTGGTGGTAGAAAAGGTTTCTTGTAGTTATTGAAGGAAACAAACTTAGTCTTAGCAGCATTGAATGTGACCATCCATTTTTGTCCCCATTCCACTACAGATCGGAGGTCATCCTCTACTGTTTCTGCCATTTCTTTAGATATGTGTTCATCTGTTTTCCCTTCATGCCTGTTATAGAGGGCGGTGTCATCGGCAAATATACCCATCTCAGAAACAATTTTATCAGGGAGGTCATTTATGATTATCAGGAATAATAAAGGTCCAAGGATAGACCCCTGGGGTGCTCCCGCATTTATATCATATTGTTTGGATGTATGACCGTCGAGGACAACTTGGATTTTTCTCTTACTTAAGAAGGATTTAATTACATTATGTATTCTTCCAGTGATACTATATGATCTAATTTTCCTTAGAAGACCATCGTGGCATACCCTGTCAAAAGCCTTAGATATATCAAGGGCCACCGCTCTACCCTCCCCTGTTTTATCCAATGAACGGTATATACGTTCAGAAACTACAGTTAAGATATCTGCTGTTGAACGGGCTTGCCTGAATCCATATTGTTTGTCAGTCAGGAGTTTAGCAGCTGTTAGGTGTTGGACTAGGGCTTGATTAACTAAGGACATATATTTTGGCAAAAAGTGGGAGGAGGCTAATGGGACGATAATTTAGTGGGTCAGTTCTTCCACCAGAATTCTTGAAGACTGGTACCACAGAAGCGGTTTTCCAGCAGTCGCAAAAGCAAGATTCGTTAAGGCATTTATTGTAAAGTTTGGAGAGAACTGGAGCAACCTCAGCGCAGCATTTTTTTATTAGCACAGCCGGGATGATATCTGGTCCACATGCTTTTGAGGTGTCTTAGGGTTTATGATACCATGCACCTAAGAAGGGGTGATTTTCAAATCGTCTAGTGTGGCGTCTGTCCGCAAACGAAAGTCAGGAAGGGAGTGATGTGCCGGGTTCAGTGTGGAGTTTGAGGCAAACCGACTGGCAAGCAGATTAGCCTTGTCGGTTGCCGTGCAAGCAACCTCATGATTGTTTGATAGTGGGGGAATCGTTGACTGCCCATTATTTACTACACTGTTGTAGATTTTCCAAAAATCCCGGGTTCCTAATTTCTGTGCTTCGATGCGTTTCCTGGTGGTTTCAGTGTAATCTGTCTTAGCTGTCGCTATTACTCTCTTACAATTATTTCTGGCTTCTATATACTTCTGTCTTTTTGAATTGGACATGTTGGTTGAATCTGCGGAACGCATGCTGCCTTTGAGCAATGGCAGCTGTGGATTGGCATGTTTATCCTGTTATAGCGAACGTAAGTAAAAGTGAAGACACCCAAAGGAAGGCTCACAGTTCGTGAAGTGATAAAACCCATACCAGAAAGTTTCTCAGTGGCTTGAAACGATCCATGGCAGCAAATCCATCATAGTCAATGGCTCAACTGGCGAAAAGGCCGGATGTGACCAAAATGGTTTTTTTCTAATGCAGAACAGAAAGATCTTGGGATGAAGTCATATTGCGTGGTAACATTCCTACAGCGAAATCTAAGACCCTTCGTAAAGAGAAAGCTCCT
>NC_136510.1:1295000-1302500 GCF_053919585.1 Euprymna scolopes | reverse complement strand
TGTTTGTATCTTTGCGACGGTACCAGACAGCATGGGGGTCCGAAAGAGCTTTAGGAACACAGTTAAAAACTAACAGCCGCGATTAGGACCTACTATCCAGTCATGGCTGACGAAACAAGAACATGCAAACCCCGAGAAGTAAATAAAGAGTTCGAAATTCCGTCAAAATTTCCGAAGTTGATAGAAACATTCCCGAGTTCGACAAAATACACCTGAAATGTTGTGAAAAGCACACTCAAGATGAGAACAGCAGTCCGATGAATCCAAATAATGTGAAAAACCGAGCTTTGCAAAGAAAGAAGGTTCTTATGGAGTCATTCTGTTGCGGTTGTGGCAGAAGCAGCGGACGAAAACAACCATAACTCATCATGTTTTCATTGAGTTTTAATAAAAAAATTGGAGATGAAGCAAACAATAAATTTGAACTAATTTTCTACCACGAAACAAACGAAAATTTTAAACTCATATTCTACCACGAAACAAACGAGAAATTTGAACTCATTTTCTACCACAAAACAAACGAGAAATTTTAACCCATTTTCTACTACAAAACAGACGAGAAATTTGAACTCATTTTCTACCACGAAATAAACGAAATATTTGAACTAATTTTCTAACAGGAAACAAACAAGAAATTTGAACTAATTTTCTGCCACGGAACAAACGAGAATTTTAAACTCATATTCTACCACGAAACAAAAGAGAAATTTGAACTCATTTTCTACCACGAAATAAACGAAATATTTGAACTAATTTTCTAACAGGAAACAAACAAGAAATTTGAACTAATTTTCTGCCACGGAACAAACGAGAATTTTAAACTCATATTCTACCACAAAACAAAAGAGAAATTTGAACTCATTTTCTACCACGAAATAAACGAAATATTTGAACTAATTTTCTAACAGGAAACAAACAAGAAATTTGAACTAATTTTCTGCCACGGAACAAACGAGAATTTTAAACTCATATTCTACCACGAAACAAAAGAGAAATTTGAACTCATTTTCTACCACGAAATAAACAAAATATTTAAATTCATTTCCTACCACGAAACAAACAAGAAATTTTAACTCATTTTCTACTATGAAACAAACAAGAAGTTTGAACCCATTTTCTACCACGAAACAAAGAAATTATACCTCATTTTCTTAGTATTAACCTAGAAAGACTACGTTGGTGAGTTTATGCAACCGAACAAACTGCGTAGACAATGTCAAGATACCTAACCACTGCATATTTTATTGAGTCGTGTGAGATCGCAAAAAAGTTTTCATTAAAAATTGGAGATGAAATCATCTTCTATTTTTGTTCAGAGAAAGAGACAACTTATTAGATTAAACATTTAATATAAAGAATTAGTTAATATTGAAAAAAGAAAAATGCTGCTACTATAACGGAATTGAACAACAACATTAGGGAAATTGATGATGTGATGAAAGTAATGAAAAAAGTGACTTACACTAATGTGTGCACCTCTCCCTTTTCTGTCGGGTGACGGAATGTGGGAAGGAAAGAGTAAGAAAAGATCTTAGTTTGTAGAAGGCTCAATAATATACGTATTTGCACAAGAGGACAGACACTGTCATGAAAGAGACGAGTTGGATGTACAACAGCAGAGAGAGAGAGAGAGAGAGAGAGAGAGAGAGAGAGAGAGAGAGAGAGAGAGAGAGAGAGAGAGAGAGAGAGAGAGAGAGAACGGACGGTCGAAATTACAGTTGAATTTAGTTGTGGGAGTTCGAACAAATATTCTTAATTTAATTTCCTTTTTTTAATTCATCTACAAACAGGAGAAAGAGTGTAGACAAAACCCTGGCGCAATAACCAGTTGCTTTAGGTAGGTGAATCTTGTCAGCCCTGAAGTGCAGTCTATCTATGGAAAGGTAAACCCTGATTTCAAACCTCTCCTGCCTTGTGGAATATACTCATGACAAAGACTTCAGGAGTAAACCTTGAGGAAAAATCTGAAGTGGACTATTTAAGGCAGTTCGACGTTGCGTACAATTTAATTATACCAGCTCCTGCGACGGTGTTAGTGTAAAACTGTATCAGCCTTGTTCCTTTGGATCCATCAACAACGTGGAGAAGAGGGGACGTGCTATGGAAGCAATAGCTTGTTCTCCATATCAGACTGCTCAGGTAAGCATCCAAAGAATGCATCACCCATGGTTGACTCTGACCGACAGGTGTCTACATACAAAAATAAAAATAAAAATGAAACATAAAAATAAGAATATAAAAATACTTGCCCGAGATTCATCAATTTCTGCATATAAATTTTCCGCTAAAATATCATTCTGCTGGCTTGACATTTTTCTATCAACAAATAAGAAAGAACCTTTATTGACTTGCCTAATTTTGTATCTCATACATATATATATATATATGTATAGGATTGATATATATAGGATTGATATGTAGTTTGCTTGAAGCATTGTGTGGGATAGGTGTGTAAAAGAGATTTAGAAGGCTGTCATAATACGAGGAATGAATTATAGTCGCTGTTGGTAAGAGGAGACGAGAACAAGTGGCGATTTACAAATCAATAAGTACATATATATATACATATATATTTTTATATATATATTTATTCAGTTGTATGGTAAAATGTGTTACTTGTAAGCCTATGCGACGTATTCCATTATTATTAATTTCGGAAAAATTTTCCCTTTTCAAATGGTGTGCGTAACAGGTCGATTCAAAGCATGCTGAATGAAGGACCGGAAGTTGTGTAGCTATGTGAGGCATCAATGTTTGTATAAATAAAGTTAATATACCTGCTCAGTTCACTCATTGAGCACTCTTTGGTAGGCACATATTGTTTCATTGGATGTACTTCTAGGAAACTAAACTCTACTGGCTATATATATATATATATATATATATATATATATATATATATATATATATATATATATATATAAAATACGCTTTATAGAAACTAATTTGAATAAAATAAAAACACATCAAGTGCGCTTGAAAGCCAAATCACAACGAAATATTAGGAAAATTTTTATTTTACTTGTGTGAAATTTGTAATTTAAATATATTTCGGAGCCAGACTCCATCCTCAGTATGTGTTTTTTTTTCTCTTCTTCCTTGATTCAACAACATAGAGTTTGGCTCCGAAATATATTTAAATATTAAATTTCAAACAAGTAAAATATTTTTTTAATTTTATTTTCCTAATATTACGTTGTGATTTGACTTTCATGCACACTTGGTGCGTTTTTATTTTATTCAAATTAAATCAATGTTTCTATAATGGAACTCACACCCTTGATATATATATATATATATATATATATATATATATATATATATATATATATATATATATATATATATATATATATATATATATATATATATATATATATAATAAAAATTACAATAAGTTTACCAAGGTAATCAAAATGGTAAACTTAAAATATATTATAAATATTAAAGAGTTAATATTTACAAGTTAAATAAACTCAGCCAGATGTAAAAGCTCAATAAAACCGAAAAGGAAATAGAGCTTATAATATGAACAAATGATTAATAAAACATGTTAAAAGACATCTTGAAAAAGAGTTAAAAACATATTTAATTTGAAAAAAGGAAACAAGATAAGTGGATAGTCGTTAATCCGCAGAGTTTTGAAGAAATACTCTCCTTCTCATCAGAGGGCAGGAATTAGCAAAATGCAGGATCGGATTTTGCATATAAAAGTATTTAATGAAATTACAAGTAAGTCACAGATCTTTCTTGGTTAAAAAAAAAAAAAAAAAGGGTGAGGTAAGGGGAACAGGAGGCAAAAGAAAAATGATAAAAAGATTTCACATGAATGGATAGTCCGGTGAAGGGTAAAAATCCAAAAATGGTAAAATCCAAAACGGTCGAATTTAAATTCGACCGTTTTGGATTTTACCATTTTTGGATTTTTATCCTATATGACAATAGTACTCCATAGATGGGCGAATGGTGGCCTTATAGAAATATAGGATATTTTCGGGCGTTAGTATCTTTCTAGCACAGTAGAGAGAACCTACCTTCTTCGCAGCGGTCCTGGCGATACTCTCGATGTGAATCTGTGTGTGTTTTATTTCGCTGCCAAGTGTATATATCGAGACAATGACAAATGTTGATTTTTAGGAATTATATAGACTGAAAATACACATTGAACCACCGGCCGCAGCAAATATATAACATTAAGAGGAAGATGTGACTGGCAGATTGCTTTCATATTGTCCAGCCCAGACAACTTAAATAGCACGAAACTATTACTTCAAATAATAACTCACATCTTTTCATTAATAAAAAAATTGACTTGAGAATAGGGTGCCTATTGTAAAATACAGAACGATGGAGATTCTCATGAAACTGATTTCACATACAAAGTGACTTCAATAAGTTTCCAGACTTTTTTGTACAGTCATTTAAAATTGTTGTAGACTCTTGACAATTCAGTATGTTATTACTAGATATGACTGACCAATTTTTATGATTTCAGGTTCAAATGAACAGCTTCAGCAGGAATTGGAATACACCCTACTAAAGCTTTATTTTCACAATTCTTGAATTACAAAAAAGAAATCTGGAAGCGAGGACACTTTAGAAGAACATGCAATAAAATTCTGCTTCAAAATTAAAAAAAAAAAAATGCCGCAGAAACGTATGCAATGCTTCAGACTCCTTTTAGACGTCTTACATGAATCTAGCATCAGTTTTTGAGTGGCATAATAGATTCCAATTAGGCAAGGAATCTGTAAGGAATGATGAAAGATGTGGGAGGAGTAAGGAAATCAAAACACCAGAGTTGATTGGCCAAATAAAGAATTTCATGGATAAGAACCGCCCTGTGTCGAGTGCACAGTTTGATGCCAGTGTGGGAACTGTACATGGAATTATTCTAGAGGAATTAAAGATGCAAAAGATTTGCATGACGTTTGTTCCAAGGGTGCTCCATTCTTGTCACAGACTATTTGGCCAATATGGGCATCAACACAGTTCCTTACTCTCCCTATAGTCCAGACACTGCTCCCTGTGACATTTGGTTATTCATAGGCTCAAGGAAAACCTTAGAGATTGTCGTTATGAGACAATTGAGGAGATGAAAGAGATTGTAACGAGGGTCATTGACACGCTCACACAAGAGGACTTAAATAGGAGCTTCCAGAATTTGTTGGAATGATACAAGTGCACTGAAGCCGGAGGAGATTACTTCGAAAAGGACTTAAGTTTCATGTGTGTACTATCAATAAAGTGCCCATACGAAAAAAAGTCTGGAAACGTATTGAAGCACCTGGTATCCCTTTTAATTATAATTTATTAATTTTTTTTTAATTTAAGGGCGGTTTTAAAAATAACCAAAGTATTTGTAGCACTCTTACACTTGTGGGGACACTACATGCATTAGCGATTCACCCTGACCCCTCTCTTTTTATTTATTTATTTTTACCAACGAGTCACCAAATATCAAGGCCCAAAGGCCACTCGAGGATAAAGATGAACTGAGTGTCAGGTAGCTGATGTTTGGTAATGATGATAGTGAGTGGGCAGAATTTGATTATTTAAGAAAGCAGCTCAATGCAATTTGTTTACCTTAGACTTGAAACGATCATGTTGTAATCACCAGTAAACAGCTCGGTGGTATTGTGTTTCACAAATAGGCAGTTCTAAGAAAGAAACTTTTTTTTAGAAGTTTCGTTCAGTTTTAGAGAGAGAGAGAGAGAGAGAGAGAGAGAGAGAGAGAGGAAGAGAGAGAGAGAGAGGAAGAGAGAGAGAAAGGAAGAGGGAAACTATTGAAATAGTTGAGAAATGAAAATCTCGCAATGTTGAATACGAACCTCTTTTTCTTCTTGAGGAAAGTCATCGTCTTTTTAAAGACAATCACGAATAGAACCAAAAAAAGGCATAGTGCGAGCACAACTACGCCTATCATGGCCGGCGTGAGTTCTGACTCTTCCTTCTTATTTGAACTCGTGGTTATTGTCGTTGCTACTGCGGTTGATTCGGTTTTTGTAATGCTAGTTGATCGTGGAATTTTAGATGTCATTTTGCTTGTGGATTGGAAAGATGCATTTCTCGTGGTGGGTCTTGATGTAGACATGTCTACACTGGTAGGAACTGTTGTCGTATTTAGCGTGATGGTGGTAGTAGTAGTAGTAGTAGTAACAGATGTCGACTATAACAGAAGAAAAAATGATCAACATAAATATTAAATCATTTTGTACTATGAAAAAGAAACAATAAGATAATGTAGTCTCTCCTATATATATATATATATATATATATATATATATATATATATATATATATACACACACATATACGCATATATATATATACACATATATATACACACATTATATACACACACACACACACACACACACACACACATATACATATATATATATATATATAGTCATCCAGATACAATACTGTTTCGCTGTTTCACAGTCACATCAGTGCGGCTAGACAGGCAACTACCTCAAGCCAGGATTGAAACCCGACCGTCTGTACGACAGTCAAGGCCCCTAACCATTACGCTATTGGCGGCTGCTGAGCGAGTAGTGAGTTTAACGATGTTTTGACATCGTCCGAAATACCTCAGCTTGGTTTGTTTACACAAAGAGCGTCGTTTATATGCTAATGGTAATTCGTGTATCACTTCTCAATATGCTCAACTCGAGATGAGGAGCATTATAGTCATCCACATACAGTACTGTTTTACTGTTTCACAGCTCATCAGTGCGGCTAGACAGGCACCTACCTCAAGCCAGGATTGAAACCCGACCGTCTGTACGACATTCAAGGCTCCTAACCATTACGCTAAGCATTTCAGCCCGGCGTTGCCCGGGTGTTTAAATGTGTATGTTGAGCATAAAAAAAGCGGTCAATTTTGTTTAACTTTGACCTCTATTATGACCCCATAAGATTTATTTTTTAAGCTCAAATCAAGTTATTAAGTTTGATCCATGTCCAAGGAACCTATATCTACAATTTCAAGTGTTTAGACACAAAATTGTCGGAGGATTTTGGTAGAGTTCTCAAAGGTCAAATCTTAACAACCAAATTTCTGGCGGAACACGGATTACAAAGATTTTCCCAAATCTCAGTACCCTGTATATCAAATTTCGAGTCTGTAAACTGAAAATTGACAGAGTTATGGTGTAGGAAAATGTACACACACACACACAGACACGTTCACTTTTATAGATTAAACAAAAATATATACGTATAAATAAATATATATGGAAACAATTTTGTGTTTACTGTAAACTTTTTACGCAAATATTATGCAAGTATAAATCATGTAGAATATCTGCATGAATATAATTACATGTAATTGTTAACTAAAAATGATCATCCCATAGAAAACCGAAAAAACTAATAGGGAATTAATTAAAATGAATGTTTAAAAGAATATGCAAATTAGCTAGATCTTTTATTAGTGAATGCAGTTCCACAAGCCATATATAAGAAAATTGTATTTTCTTTTCAAAAGGCTTG
>NC_136510.1:1282500-1287500 GCF_053919585.1 Euprymna scolopes | reverse complement strand
CTAAATTGAGATTTAAGGATTGTTTAAAATCCACCTTAAAAAAATGTGGGATTGATGAAAGAACCTGGGAGAGTCTTGCTTTGGATCGCGGAGGGTGGAGAAGGACCTTGCGGGGAGGTGTGGGCAAGTTTGAGGTGGATCAAACTCAGTATGAACAGCTGAAGCGCGATATCCGGAAAGGGAGAGTGAAAGGAGCCGTGGATGGGAGGGGGAGCCAAATCGGTCTAGAGTATGAGGAGTGGTGGAAGAATATGTCTTAGCAGAGCTGGGCTGATGAGTCACCAGTCTACTCATCGGCGCAGCGGGCCACAAAGCAGTCTTGAGTTGCCAGAGTTAACCTGTGTCAACTGCGGACGGATGTACAAAACGACAGGCGGTTTGAAACGGCATTTGATCCTGCATAGAACAGAACAGCAAGAACGTGCTGCTAGTGGTGCACATGTCTGTACAATGTGTGCTAAGGAATGCCAGAGTTTAGCAGGGCTTAAAAGCCATATTCGTGCAGCCCATCACTGAATGTTTTCATGTTTCTATATACCTTTTTTTTTTTTTGGTGCTATATCGAGTGATGGCAATGTTCGAAAGAGAATTTGCTGCCATCATATATACATATATATATACATACGTGCATGCATACATACATACATATATACATACGTACATGCATGCATACATACATACATATATACATACGTACGTGCATGCATACATACATACATACGTGCATGCATGCATACATACGTACGTGCATGCATACATACCTATGTATGATGATTGCAACGTCTTGTCAGACGTGTGCCACTCCCTCAGACATTTAAAATCCATGATTCCAAATGTCTTAGGGAGTATCTATACAAATATGATATAACAGAGTCTTAGCTTTGTACGACAGCTAAGTCTCTCTCTCGGTTCAAAATGTTGAGATCCAGCAACAAGCAAGAGCAAGATAGCTAGCTACAAATTAAACTGCAGATCAGCTTAATGCGGGTACTGGTCTTCCGCTTTATGGTTTTTTAAATTAGAGATTTGCTTCTCCTAGAAAGGTTGCCTTCACCACGGCTTACGGGAGCCCTCTCTACCCCAATACACACACACAAATATACACGGTGCTAGTTGGCGGTTGACCCAGAAAAAGAGTTCATTCGCCCTTTGGAAGGTCTTGTTTTTAATCCTTCAGGGAGACTAGCCGCCCTCCTCACCAAACAAGTCTGGTGAGGGAACCAGTTTATGTTAAAGAGCATCTCTCCCCCCCCTCTCTGGCTTTCTTACTCTTTCTATTTTCTCTCTGTGTGTCTCTATTAGAGAATAGAGAAGGAGAGAGGGAGAGGGAGAGAGAGAGAGAGAGAGAGAGAGGTGAATAACGTGGACAGTGGACACGTTTGCAAAAGAAGGGTC
Organism: Euprymna scolopes; assembly: GCF_053919585.1. NCBI lineage: Eukaryota > Metazoa > Mollusca > Cephalopoda > Sepiida > Sepiolidae > Euprymna > Euprymna scolopes. The sequence continues at coordinate 1,286,105 of NC_136510.1, read as the reverse complement.
AGCTGACCAGATGACGTGGTATCATGTGATGAGGTTAGCTGATTCTTTCTTGGCAGTTGGGTTTTCGGGTGTTGAATAAGACAGACGGCTTTTCAGCTGTCCCCCCCCCGGGCTGGGGAGGACGCTGACGTGTATCATCAAACAAGCAAGGTTCACCTCCATTCTGTGTCGACCTTTGGAAGGTGAATAAAAACATAAAAACCTTAATTGTCATCTTGGAGTGAATTCTTCATCCAACAGGCCAGCTCCCCTCCAAGAGACAATGAAAACCAGAGGAACAACCGACGACACATGAATAAAGGTATGTTAAGAAATGCATGTACACAAACACACACCCACGAAGACATGAACAATAAGATTAGAAACTAGACGATCACGTACACGAATCTCCTTGACAAAATCTCCTTTATGACACCCCCGAATATATAACATATTCGTTTTGGTGCTCGTGACTAAGTTCACATCATCGATGTGAAGTCGAACCTGTGTTTAAGAAATACGACGTGGAAACAGGTCCTTAAAAGGGAAAGGAGATTTTAAGACAAGAAAAAAAAACAAAAACAAAAAAAAAACTATACAACACAATAAAATGTCTGGAAGAAAAAAAAAAAAAAAAGAGAAAGAACATTATTAGAAAAAAAGAAGAAATACAAATCAACACACACAACGATGGTCCGTTAAAACACTAAGTAATAAGGAAAACTAATAGTAAAGAGAAAAAAAAGAAAAGAAAAGAAAAAAAAATTCTGTGAGAAAAACAGTAGAATAACTTGGAAAAAAAAACAGCTATAACGAAAGACAAACTGATAAAATATTGTTAATTTTGAATTAAACAGCAAGTGTAAAACAGAAGGACAGAAAGAAAGAAAAAGAAAAAGAAAATAGAACATATGACTTGTTAGCTACAACGTGTGTGTCAGAAATGAGCCTGTCACCTTACTAAAAAAAAAAAACATGTCAATCACGAAAGGTTTGTTGTTAATAATAATTTTTGTTGCAATTTTGGACTGCGAAACTTCATGTGCTTTTAGTGAAAAGACAATGATCATGTCCTGTAAAATGATTTTTTTTCTTTTTCGCTGATTGTGCGATTTTTTTCGTAGGAATTTTTTTTTGCTGACGTGGACAAAATTTTGTTGTTTGGATTTTATTTATTGCTAAGATGGGACTTTCTGAATGCTTATAGGATATTTTTGTATTTTTTTCATTTATTTTCTTTATGTAATTGATGTGTTCTAAAATGGTATTGTGCAGGATTTTCTTACTCTGTGACATGTATTTTTTTTTTCGCAGAATGGGGAGGTGGAATCTTGCTTGTGGGGTCTATGGAAAGAAGGATTAATAAAAGAAAAAATGTGTTTTTAATTAATTAAATAGTAATAATAAAATAGGGAGAAAGAAATAAGATTTAAACAGTGTAATAAATGATTTAAAAAAAAAAAAAAAGTTTCGGAAGAGTCAAAGGTTCAGTCGGTATTAATTTCAATTTTCGAAAAGTAGAATAAATGTTCTATTCGACATGAGTGACGTTTTGACCACATAAGTAAGGTAGAAAAAAAAAAAAAGGATAAATATAGGGTTAAATAAACTATATGAAGAAATGAAAGAAAAAAGTGGGGCGTGAATGGAATTTAATTTCTGTGGCAAGCATGTTAGAATTTTGGAGAGGTGTTGAATTACATGGGTAGTTATTAATTTCATTATTCTCGGGAAATGATTCGAATTTTATTTTTTTTTATCATGATTTCTGTTGATTTCGAGTAGAATCAACATGGAGCAAGTTTGAGTACTTCATGTGTGGAAATCCGATGTTTTCCGTGAAGCTATGTGTCTTCAAGGCAGGTTGCGCTTACCGACTTTGGAAAAAAAAAAAGAAAGTTTTTTCTGACATAGCAGTGAACGGAATGTATTCTGTCCAGCGTGAGCGGATCTAGTTGTAATCAACTTCAGGGAGCAAATGAAATGCCCTCTGACATGGTGTAAGGGGCAGAGGGGGTGCAATGGCTGACGTGGCCATTATGTTACGAATCGCTCAAGAGAAGATGAATGAAATATGTATGCAAGTACTTAGGAAAATAAAATGTTACCATATTGTGAATTAAAGGTACCAAAATTAAAAAAAAACCATGCTGGGTGAATTTAATTGGTATTATTAAATTAAATTATTTTGGAATAGATTTGGTTGGTTTAGTTATATTTTAGGGACGTTTAGCGCGTAGTTGCATTTTTTTTCATGAGAATTACAAGGCGATTAGGCTGTAGAAAGCAGTTTTTTCTGTTGTTTTATTTTTTTTTATAAGCCACGGTATTGTCACAAATTAGAAAATTTGGCAGGGGAAATACTATTTTAGAGTAATGAGAACCCTGTTAAAACAATACTAGTGGTTCCAGTGAGTTGGAAGATGCCACGTAGGCCCAAGCAACGGCAATAAGTCTTGTCCAACAAAAGTCTGGCGTGCGAGGTCGCGATAATTCCTCAGGGTACGGAGCGACTGGACAGTCGGTACCAAGCCTAATCACGGGGAGATAGAAGAAAGGGAAAGATGCAGATTACGTAAGGGACAAGATAGAGCCTTATTATTTTTTTATTTTTTTAGAGGAATGTGTGAGGGATATCTGGGTTGGAATCTTGGGACTTGCTGGGAATGCGGAAAAATCACAAAGGGAAAACTACTTAGTTAGAAATCGATGGCGCATTAGTTAGGGAGTGATGATTCCGTATCTTGTCGGGTTCCAGGAACTCAAACAGGCTCCGAGTGAATCAGTGTGAAGGCGTATCTTGACTTAGACCAACCAAGGGAGTTAGTAGAAGAGCTTTGTGAAGTCCCGAAGTAGTAGATTGAATAGAACAAAGCTCCAGTAATAGGACCACTCAGAGAAAGACGTCAGGGCATTACAGTAAAGGAAAAAAAAAACTGGGACTTAGGCCTATGCTGAAAGTCGAGAACGCGAGTGGGATGGTTGGGTCGGTAGAGCATCAGACTTTTAATCCGAATATATAACATTTAGTCGCCGGTGACCCGACCATGAGGCAGGTAGTACTGGGTTACATGGTACCAGTAGCATATGACATGACCTGACGTACATACATATGTACGTACATACATACATACGTACGTGCATGCATACATAAGTACGTACATAAATGCATACATACGTACGTACGTGAATGCATACATACATACGTACGTGCATGCATACATACGTACGTGCATGCATGCATACATACGTACGTGCATGCATACATACGTGCATGCATACATACATACGTGCATGCATACATACATACGTACGTGCATGCATACATACATACGTACGTGCATGCATACATACGTACGTACGTGCATGCATACATACGTACGTGCATGCATATATATATACATGCATACGTACATGCATGCATACATATATACATACATACATACATTCATGCATACATATATACGTGCATACATACATGCATACATACGTACATGCATACATATATATATACATGATGATTGCAATGTCTTGTCAGACGAGTGCCACTCCCTCAGACACTGAAAGTTCATGAGCCCGAAAAATGACATATAGTCCTGTCAGCGAATTCACATACTCAAGCAGAC
>NC_136510.1:1275000-1277500 GCF_053919585.1 Euprymna scolopes | reverse complement strand
ATATATGTATGATGATTGCAACGTCTTATTTTATCAGACGAGTGCCACTCCCTCAGGCACTGAAAGTCCATGAGTCGAAAATTACTTTAGTCCTGCGGCAAAATTCACACGCTCAGACATGGCACTGAAGACGGTCACTAGTATACATACAAACATACATACACATACATATAACACACATATATGCATACATATATACACAATACATAGTACACATACATCAACATACACAAGACAAGTCAATGGCATACATACATATACATATATAAATGCAAATATACATATATACACATACACACATACTTATCTGTAGACATACACACACATATACATACACAATGCATAACACGCATACAGACATATACATACACACACAAATACATACACACATATATATACATATACACACATGTACACATATGCACATATATATACATACACATACATAAATATACAAACATGCGCATACATACATACACATATACCTGCATACATATACATACACACACACATACACACACATGCATATATACAGATACATACAAAAAATATATATCCATAAATACATTTTTTTTTTTTTTTTTACAAGGGTGTCACCACTTATCAAGGCCCAGAGGCCACTCGAGGATAAGGGTTAATAGGTATACATTAGTCATTGTGATTTTAGCATAGTAAACAGTGGGAATTTTGAAATTTGGATTACTTAGGGGGACGATTCAATTAGAACTTGTTCACATTGGACTTTTTCTTTTTTTTTTTTTCATAGGTATCAACTCATTATCAAGGCCAAGAGGCCACTCAAGGATAAGGGTTAAAGAGTGTACAGTAGAAATTGGACAATATAATAATCATTAGTAATGAAAATTTGTTAAATTTGATAACTTATATGGAACGGCTCATCAAGAACTTATTTACGTTAGACTTGAAGACAACCATATTGTAGTCAGCCGGAAAGCAGGAAAACGGAAGACAATTCCACAGGCGTGCAGTTCTAATAAAAAAGCTTTGTTCATGGAATCTACGTTTAGGTTTAGGCACAGATAAAGAGTGGGGGGAATTATTGATAGTGTTTACAGCTAGACGAGTGTTTCTTGTGAAAGTTTTGTGAGGGGGGACCATAGATTGAAGCTCAGTCGAACACTTTCCATGAAAATAACGATACATCAGAGACAAACTCGCAACATCTCTTCTGTGAGATAGAGGTTGCAAGGAAGAGAAAAGGACATCTCCTACGAGGCTACGAAGTCTATTTTGAACTCTATCAAGGCAGGCCAAGTCCTTTCTAGCAGCTCCTGCCCAGATGTGGCAACAGTATTCCATCCTTGGACGTACCTGGCTCTTATATAGATAGAGAATTGCATCAGCAGTGAGATATCTACTGGATCGATAGAAAGATCCCACCATTTTTCCAGCGGCCTTGGCAACAGATTTGATGTACGTGTTCCATTTAAGATCAGGAGTAATGGTCAAGCCCAGAAGCTTGTCAAAACTTGAGGCCTCCTGAAGACGAGAGTCATTCATTTCAATTGATGCCAGATGTGGATCAGAATGTTGATGATGTAAAGAGAGAAGCTTGGTTTTAGATGCATTAAAAGTAACCAGCCACTCCTTTCCCCATTGTACTACATGCTCAAGATCAGAGGAGAGAGAATTGGAGAGAACTTGGTCGTTTACTGTCTTAGATGTGCTACCATAAATGGTAGTGTCGTCAGCATAAATGTCTACAAATGATGTAAGGATGTGATTTGGAAGATCATTAATGTAGATCAGGAAAAGAGTTGGGCCCAGGATGGACCCCTGAGGGACACCGGCATTAATACTGTGGGCTTCTGATTTTTGCCCATCAACTACTACTCTTATGAACCTATCAGAAAGAAATGATTTAATAATTGAGAAGACATTTCCAGCTATACCATAGCTAGGGATCTTATGAAGTAAACCTTTATGCCATACCCTATCAAAGGCCTTTGATATGTCAAGAGCAATTGCCCTAGAAAGGTTGCCTCCGTCGAGAGATTTGCTAATCCTATGAGATATAACTGTAAGCACATCTGCTGTAGATCTAGCAGAACGGAAACCATATTGAGTGTCACTAAGAAGGTTATTTTTGCTGAGATGGTTGATTACTTCTGTATTTAACACAGATTCCAGCAACTTACTCATGACGCACAGGAGACTTATTGGCCTGTACTGAGAGGGGGATGAGCGATCACCTGAATTCTTAAATACAGGGCATACAGATGAAATTTTCCAAGGAGATAGGAAACTATTCTCCTTAAGACAACGTTTAAATAGTTTTGTAAGTATGGGCGCTAGTTCAGGTTGAAGTTTTTTGAGTACTATAATTGGAATACCGTCAGGGCCAGTTGCTTTACTGGAATCAAGGTTTTTGATTAGCTTGGCAACATCACATACAGATATACATATATCACATAGTGTGTTTTCAGATACAGGAGGAAATATTGGGGGTTGGCGGCCTTGATCGCAAAAGGTAGAATTA
>NC_136510.1:1227500-1270000 GCF_053919585.1 Euprymna scolopes | reverse complement strand
CCCTATTAAATTCAAAAGAGGAACTAATATTCACATGCAGTCATAAACGTTGGTTTAAATTTAATAAATCACCTTAAATCATTAAAAATTACTTATTAGTAAAAATAGATTACAATTTTTTTATTATTCTGTAATAAATTAAGTTAGACTAATTATCTCCCTTACATTCTTTAATTAAAGAAATATGCCTAATTATCCCCCTTACATTATTTAATTATACAAATAACATTATCCTCCAATTTCTTTTGAATTCTAAACCTTGGCGTCTTTTAATCAAAAGTATGTTAACGGAAATAAATTATTATACAAGCGTTCTTTTTGAAAATTTATCATTTCATAAGCTGAAAAGCTATAGCAAGCATCTATATGAATAATTTAATCATAGTTCCTGATTTCAAAAGGCGAAAAATTAAAAGGTAAATATTTGTATGTATGTTTTTATGTATATATATGTATATCTATGTATATGTATATATATGTGTGTACTTTTTCATATATATGCATATATGTATTTGTGTATGTATGTATGTATGTATAATATTGTACTTAAACCAAATTTATATTTATAATTTTACTCTATTTTATTTCTATCCATAACCCATATTAATTTTCTTATCAAGTTTAAATCCATACCTTTATTTTAATTTTTTCCAGATACATCTGCCTTACTTTAATGCTAGGTTTATTTATGGTGTATTTTACATTTAATATAAACCCTTTCCAATATTTGCTGATGAGGAAACCTTGTTTGATAAAAAACTATATGCAATAATTATTGTCCGTAACTTGAAGTCTACCACAATAAAAACACTGTTTTCTGAAACAATCGTACAAATAATTGATTTTGTTGTTGTTCCTTCTTATGAAACGGATTTTTAATTTAATTATAATTTGATTTTTAAATTATCAATCACATTACTAAATATTATATACATATATATATATATATATATATATGATTAGTTTTTTTTGGAAAAAGAATTCCAGCAGAGTGCTCAATTAAAAGGAAAATCCAAATTTTAAGAGCGTACTTATATTTTGTGTACAGAAAGTTGTTAGTTGAGACAGGTCATTGGTACCGTCGGTTTCAAGCCCGATAATAAGGCCCGTTTAAGGTATCCTTATCAAGCTCTCTTCAGCCAATATTCGTCTATTATTATTATATTAGAGACGAATATTGGCTGAAGAGAGCTTGATAAGGATACCTTAAACGGGCCTTATTATCGGGCTTGAAACCGACGGTACCAATGACCTGTCTCAACTAACAACTTTCTGTACACAAAATATATATATATATATATATATATATATATATTATTTTTAAAATGTAATTATCCACTGACACGTGTTTCGTCATCTACGACTCATCAGAGTGGCTGTATCTAGCGAGATTTGAAATCGGGACCCAACGATAATGAGCCTAAACCCTTACCCCTGGACCATCTCGCCGACTGTCTGGATATATCGCGATTTACTTAGATGTTGTTTTGTTTTGGTTTTTAGCGATATGTTTTGTACATTAAGCAAATCACGTACAGCAATAATAATGCAACGTGAGAATCCCATGCTGAAACATGTCACACAGTCTCGCTAGAGTACACAACTGAGACCGTGTGACATGTTTCAGCATGGGATTCTCACGTTGCATTATTATTGCTGTACGTGATTTGCTTACTGTACAAACTATGTTCACGTAAACACCAGGGCGTGTTGCTTTCTTTCCTTTATAGAACATCTATGTTAAATTTGTTTTTAGTGGTATTTGTGTTTCTTTTATTTTCAGAAACATAAAAACTGCAATAAACACATTAGGAATTCATCAACTAAAACAATTATCCGTGTAGGGAGAAGAGTAACATACCTTGCCTTTTGTAAGATTTGCATCAGCAATGAGATATCTACTGGAGCGATAGAATGATCCCACCATTTTTCCAGCGACCTTAGCAACTGATTTGATGTATGTGTTCCATTTCAGATCAGGAGTAAAGGTCAGATCCAAAAGCTTGTCAAAACATGGTCTCCCTAAGACGAGAGCAATTCATTTGATGTTAGTGTAAAGATAGAAGCTTGGTTTTAGATGCATCAAAATTAACCAGACACCTCTTTCCCCATTGCACAACGTGATCAAGATCAGAGGAGAGAGAATTAGATAGAACTTGGTCGTTTACTGCCTTTGAAGTGTTGCCATAGATGGTAGTGTCGTCAGCATAAATGATCTTAGGAGCTCTTTGATGTAGATCAGGAAGAGAGGTAGGCCCAGGATGGAACCCTGAGAGACTCCAGTATTAATACTATGAGCTTTTGATTTCTGCCCATCAACCACTATTCATGAACCTATCAGAGAGAAATGATTTAATAATCGAGAAGACATTTCCAATTATACTGTAGTTGGAGATCTTGTGGAGTAGACTTTTATGCCACACTATATCAAACACCTTTGATATGTCAAGAGCAATTGCCCTAGAAAGGAAGCCTCTGTTCAGAGATTTACTAATCCTATGAGATAAACCGTTGGCACTTCTGCTGTAGATCTAGCAGAATGGAAACCATATTGCATGTCACTAAAGAAGGTTATTTTTGCTGCGGTGTCTGACTTCTTAGAGAAGTATTCAATTCTCTACCTGTATAAGAGTCAAGTACGTCCGTTGCCACATCTGAGCAGGAGCTACTAGAAGCACCTTATTTAACACAGATTCCAGCAACTTACTCATGATACCCGGGAGACTTCCCAAACTGTTGAGATCCCAGTACGACCATGGAAATTGTGACTACTAATATCGTCAATCTGAACAGGCACGATGACCTCATTATGGATTATTATTGGAAGTACCCCTTCATCTGGAAACCAAAGGCACTTTCCAGCAAGGACGTCATCAATCTGTGCAAGCAAATCTTTGTTGAGCAAGGAGTCCTAGAAAGACTCATCAGCGATAAAGGGTCACATTTCACCTCTTATCGTTTCGGAGAATTTTCCAAAGAATTGGATTTTAAGCACACCACCTCTTCTCCCAGACTTTCCCCAATCAAACAGATGACATAACAGTGCATATAGGCCATCAAAGCAGCCCTGAAGAATTCTATAATATGCAACCGAGATATGGGCATGAGTTTACTGTGCCTACGATATACTCCAATGTATCATGTCATCCCATCTCCAGGAGAACTACTATTCAATTGAAAGCTAGTTAACAATCTACTTACAAAAGGCACCAATAACAATGCCTGAAAAGAGAAAATTCAGGATCTCCTACTCCATAAAACATCCACACTTCACACTGCACTTCCACACACCAATAATCCAAACATACATTCTGTTGAAACATCCAACAACACACGCACCAGCATCAACATTCTATCCGAAGTAGCCCACAAAGCTACAACTGAGCCCAGTGATAACACATCAACTAGGACAATCACTAGATCGGTACGTATTATAAGACCTTCTCCAAAATATAACCTAGTGAAAAGATACATATGGGAAACTTTCATTAGTGAACTCTGCACGAACAATACTTCTAATAAAAGAGGGATGTCGTTACATAAGTTACATTTCCTTTAGATTAGCCGAGAAGAGTTACTTGCTTTTGAATATTGCGGGGTCGCCATTATTACGATGCGGTTCTTGTAAGCTTTTGTTGTCTCTTGTTATTTATACTAACCCAAACATTAACAACTATTTTTCTGTTTTCAGACCTCATAAGAATGCTTCAGAGAAAGAAGTGATATCGACTCCAATAAAGAAATGATATCGGAAACTGAGGCCTATTTCGATTCCAAATAAATTTTTGCACAAAAGAAGCATTGACTTGTTAGAGAAACGTTAAAAACAGTATAGTACCGTAGACTATGTTAAAGAATAATGTTGAATTTTGTTATTGTTTTATTAGATATGCCCGAGACTGATTAGGTGATATGTTATGGCACAGTTCATGAATTTTTAATGAAATCAAAGTAGAACAAATTATGGTAGTGGTTGTGACCCAACGGGTTACAGATACGTTCTGTTTTGATAAAGGAAAGAAATTTACTCATTTGTTTATTTAAGATATTCAAGAGCGTAAATTGATGAGTTCACCTAAAAATTAACTAAATTATGCATTTAAATAAAATAAAAAAACGACACTTTTTTTCATGTCTGAGTGATTGCAAAAGCGATAAAATATGCGAAAGAAAATGTTTTACCTTCTGATTATTCTGTTTATCGTTGTGTTTTTTTTTACTTTTGTGACTTTTGGACCGTTTTGACCTTTTTGTCCTTTTGTGTGGAATCGTTTTATATGGTTTCTGAGAGAAAATGAAATACATTTTTTTAAAATCCCAATAAATTAGGTATGACATTAATTTTCAACACTCATAACAAAAAACACACGAAAAAACTAGTAAAATAAAATTAATTCATTGAAATTTTTACTCCATAATGAAGAAAAAGGATCAGGATTTAAATTGCATATAAATATTTTTTATTTTACACTGAATAAAACAGACGACATTGGATTTGAACGTCACAAAATAACCAAAATATAAAAAAATGAGAAATTTATAATGTCACTGTAAATATATGGAAAACAGGTCTTAAAAACCTTAAAAATATAGGAAAAAATAGTACAAATATACATTATATCTTGTTAAAGTTTTTGTTTAATCATTAGTCAAGTAAAATATGCAAGAAAAAGTCTTACCTTTGGTTTGAAATATTATGAAAAAGACATGCAGATATATATGTCCAGAAAAATGTCACGTTTAAGCAGACAACACCTAAAACAATTAAGTTCCGATTTAATATGGAGGTCGTAAACTGACAAAATTTCCTTTTTTTTCTTAATTAATTTTCAATATCATAATTTGTAACCCGAAAAAAGTAATATCTAAATTATTATTTTTTTTTTTTTTATTAAATTCCTCTTTATTCTCAGAAATATCAAGTATTAATTCCTAAAACTAAGCTTTTTTAAAAATTTTAACTAAATCCTTAAATTAACTTTATCGGAAAATTATTTTCAATTCAAAATTTTTGTATGGACTTATAAACGAAGTGCGAACAGATTTTTGTGTCTACCATAGAAAAAATTATTCACGTTCGATTTGTAAATATATTTTTAATTATTCACTATTCAAAAAACGGCATAGATTAAACATTCTTTAATTATTAGCAAAAATATATTTTGTTTATTGATAATAAGTTTCAAGAGGCAATCTTCTATATTTTGTTCACGAACTCTGAAAAATTCAACCATTGAAATTTCACAAGCAAAAATTAAGCGGTAATTAACGAATAATAAAAAAATTCGTAAAACTTATAAAATTTTAATATATTTTCTAAATTCTTTTTTTCCAAAATATAGAGACAAATTCTATAAATCGGCAAAAAATGGAATTCAAAATTAAATATATTTTATTTCATCATTTCAGTATATCTTAATATGTAAAAAAAAAAAAATCTGTGGAAGCAACCCCTTTCCCTAAAAAAAAAAAAAAATTCTGATAAGGTTGCGTTAGGGGGAAATATGAGAATGTTCTATATTATTTTATATAGTTCAGATTAAAAAAAATGTCTGTAAAATAATTAGCGAAATTGATCTACTATTTCATTTTAAGATAATTTTTAAAAATCGCGTTGTTTTTATGGTTTATCTGATATTATGCATTATTAACATTGCTTCCCGTTTTTAGTTTTTTGGGGATTTTTTTTGAAAATTTAACAGTTTTACGGAAAGTAAAAAAAAAAAATGAGATTTTAAAAATATTTTTTCTTCTTGAGAATACAAATAAATTCCGATGAATCAATTTTATTTTACAAGTTTTTACTGCTATTATTTGTTATATAGGTCGAAAATTCCGCCTTTTTCATGGGCATACAAATAAATCGACATTATAAACTAGCAATTCATTTTTTTTTAATTTGTTATAATTTTAAACTATTTTATTGAATTAATATTAATAAACAAACGATACCATAAATAATTTAATTAAACATCATAAAACTTCAATTAAAAAAGGAAAAATGACAGATATGCAAAAGTTGTTTAAAAATATATATTTCGTCGTTAAAAATTTTTAAAATTTATTTTATCATTTTATAAGACATTCCATCGATTTTATTGCAAAATAGAATTTTAATGATCCATATTTTTAATCACATAATGCCATTTTTAATTAGTTATATTTTAATGACATATATTCTTCCTAACATTTAATTTTTGGTATATTTTTAATGACATATATTTATAATTATATTCTTAATAACATTTTAATGACATATTTTCAACGACATATTTTAATCACATATTCTTAATGGCATATATTCTTAATGACATAGAGTTTAATGATATATTTTTCATGACGTAATTTTTAGCATATTTTTAATGACATATACTTTTTAGGACATATTTTCAAGACATTTTTAATGAAATATTTTTAATGATATCCATTTTCATTGAATTACAGTCCCCAAAATGTAAATATTTTTACAATAGAAAATGCAAATAGATTTTTAAGAATAGACGCTGTTCCCTGTATGGCTGCTATCTGTAGTTTGTTACAGCTCGGTCTTCCAGAGATTGTTTCTAAGTATTTCTGAAGAGTCATTTTTTTTATTAGGCCAGATGCTCCTATCACAGCCGGTATAATGTTTATTTCTTTCAGAAATCATATCGTTTTTAGATCAAATTTTAGGTCTTGATATTTTGTTATCTTTTCCCATTCAACTGTATTAAAGCCGAAGTCATTACAGTTTTTTGAATGCAGGCGAAACCATTATGCCAGTGAAGTACTGTCAACAACGCTCACTTTCAAGCATCTCGACAACTTTCTGCATAGAAAATGCTTCAAAAACCTAAACGATATTAAAAACGCCTTCAGCAACTTCATCGCCACCAGAAGGCAAGATTTTTACGTTACTGCCATAAATACACTTGTTTTGCGTTGGCAAAAGTATGTTGATTTTGATGGTTCTTATTTCGATCTGAGATATGTTCATCTGAATTTAAAAGTTAAAAACCGCAAGAATTTTCTTGTCAACCTAATAGATTCTTTCTTCAAAACGCTTGCCTTTAGAATTCTCTCCTTGCTCTCTTTCCCAGACGATACCAACATGCAGAAATTTAAATGTAATGTGAACAAATACCTTGCTGAACAACTCTCCACTAAGGATGACTCCTATCAATTTGGACCCTAATCATAAAATCTCCTTATGTACCAGTGATAATATGTTTTGTTTATTCCATTTAAAGATCTTGGAGACTGTTCACGTTCGGTTCAGAAGATTTTCTCTCTAAACAGAAGGAATGCCTGTTAGGTTTGAGCGTGATTAGGAAAAATCTTTGTGATCGGTTTTCGGCCAGAAACTTGGCTATTAAGGGGTCAAAGTTAAACGATTTGACCTTTGTAAATTCAACCAAACTCCTCCGACAATTTAGGGTATTCAGAGATAGAGCAAACTTTTTAATCGGTTTGGGTCGAAAATCTTTAGTTACTCCTCCGACAATTTTGGGTCTAAACACTTGAAATTTTAGATATAGGTTCCTTAGGCATGTATCTAACTTAATAACTTTATTGCAGCCCAAAACAATAAATGTTAAGGGGTCATAATAGGAGTCAAAGTTGAAAAAATTGACTGCTTTTTTTTTTGCTCAACATTCAGCCGGGCTGAAAGGCTAGTAATTTAGATTAGCATTTGCATTCAATAAAAATAAATAAAAATCCCAAAATTGACAACTTATCTCTTAGAAGGATTCATCTTGAAATGTAAATCTAAATCCTAACTTAGATTTTATATATTGCGTTCCATCAGATGCTGCATTTAATCCGTCCTGTACTTGATCAGTGAAAGAGGGATCGTTGTAGAATGAGGCAATTTTTATTTTTGTGCCAATCAAGAGTGCACCTTTCGGGGAAGTTGGATTTTCTCCACTTTAAAACTGACCTTGTGTCTAACTTTGTCCTTATGGGGAGGCAACTAAATAGGAAGAAACACCAGTCAAGTTTTTACAACCTCAGACAGAATGCACTTGTTGTGACCCTCTACAAAATATCAGTAAATGTTTCATGAGAAGATGTGAGACGGAGTTGAAAAAAAAAATAAATAAATAAAAATAAAAAAAACTCTCAGTTCCCTTATTTTTGTCCTTTAGTTCTCACATTCCATCAACAATATTTCTGGCACAACGGATAAAGGCTTTGAGTGACAATCAATTTTAGTGACAGTTTTCTAGGCATTGAAAGTTCAATGCTTACTGAAGACAATAATAACTAAAAACAAAATCAAATTTAACATTTAACATTTTCACTTAATTGTAACTGACGGAACGAGAACAATCTACCTCGTGAATAAAATAAAGGTGGCATTTCTAACTTTCACGTAAATTGCCCAGTTCGACAAGAAAATCAACGAATTTGAAAAGACACACACGAAGAAGGTCGGAGGTTTTTAAAAAAAAGAAATTTTTTTTAATTACATTTTCACCCCAAACAAGGCAAATTGCCACTTTGGTGTAGGGGGCTACTATCAGGGGCAGCAACTACTGGGGCACTATGTTGGGATTTGGGCAGCAAGATGTCGGTTCACGTTACACTTGAACTTCTGCATGTCAGTACAGTTAGGGAAGCAGGGACCTGGAATGGAATTCCAGAGTCTAGCGGTTTTGGGGAAGAAACTACTGGAGTAGAAAGATCTTTTACATCTAGGGATCTCTACTGTGTGGGGGTGGGATTTAGCTGCCTGTCGGGTTTGTTGAGGGTGTCTACGTCGTGGGGGCACAAGTGTCTGCAGTTCGTCAGAGCATTCACCATTAAAATACTTGTAGAACAGGCAGAGGGATGCAACATTTCATCGATGGGACAGAGGCTGAAGCTTAGATGCCAGATCGGTCTAAACATTGTGAAAACATTTTGAAACAAGATGAGAATAATATATTTTCAATTTATATTAAGAACTTTAAACAAAACAAATTTTTTTTTTTTTTTTTTACACCAGATTCATAATTGTGTATTATTCGTTTTGAAACCGGATGTAGACAATAGTGTATTTGTTTGTTTGTTATAAAGAAAAGACGAATCCGGAATCGAATCATCAGACTATTGCACTTATCTTGAGTGTTATTCGCACAAGGTTTCGCCCGATGTAAGATCTGATCTATTTTAAGTGTACTTTGTAAAACTCGGGAATCTGCACGGAATTTCAAACGGAACCCTTTATTTATTCCACGGGGTACCATGCTTCTGTCGAAGTCTGCATATATATATATATATGTTGTTTTGTTTTGGTTTTAGCGATATGTTTTGAATGAATTCAATTATTTACGAAAGTGCATTTCTACCTAAATGCGAGGTGGGAATAATTTTCCCTTTTAACCAATTTGGTACCTCCACATGGGGAGCGGTATATATATACATATATATATATATTATTTTTAAATGTAATTATCCACTGACACGTGTTTCGTCGTCTACACAGCCACTCTGATGAGTCGTAGACGACGAAACACGTGTCAGTGGATAATTACATTTTAAAAATAATATATATATATATCTATATACAGCTTAACTCTAGCATGAGACACGAATATAAGAAAAATGGATATAAGAGAGATTTTCTTTGGTCCCAAATTAGAGCCTGTGTTAATGTACAGTGTAACCCGGATATAAGAAAGCTGTAGAGTCTTGAGAAGAAGTCTCTTATATCCGGGTTACACTATCCCTCTTTCTCTCTCTATCTGTATATATATATATATATATATATATATATATATATATACTCCTATAAATTCGTTTTTCTTTTGTGTGTATTGATATTCATATTAAAAAAACCCTTTTCTATTTATTTAAAAAGAAAATACAAAGTTCTTATATATGGGTCGTAGAATTGCATTCACTAGCAAAAGATCTAGCTAATTTGCATATTCTTTTAATGGTTGGTTGGTTGTTTTTGTTTTCCGGCATATCAACCATTTTCGGGTTATTTAATGCCGAATCCAAAGATTTTAAAGAAATTTTTTTTAATAGAATATATTTGTTGTTTTCTAGTCGATTGGGACCCTAACAGGTACTACCACTCCGGGTCAGAGTGAACCTGGGAGCAATGGTAATCAAAGGGTGGCTCCACATTTCCCCAAGCCCACAAGCTGGGGCCTCATCACTGGATATAGTTTAAGGTCATATCCAGGACCAGCATATTCTTTTAAACATTCATTTTAATTAATTCCCTATTAGTTCTTTCGGTTTTCTTATGTGATGATCATCTTTAGTTAACTATTACGTGTAATTATATTCATGCACATATTCTACATGATTTATCCTTGCATAATATTTGCGTAAAATCTTTACAGTAAACAAAAAATTGTTTCCATATATATTTATGTATACGTATATATTTTTGTTTAATCTATAAAAGTGAACGTGTCTGTGTGTCTGTCTGTCTGTGTACATTTTCCAACGCAATAACTCTGTCAATTTTTAGTCTAGAGACTCGAAATTTGCTTTACCGGGTACTGAGATTTGGGGAAATCTTTGTGATCCGTTTTCGGCCCGAAATTTGGCAATAAAGGGGTCAAAGTTCAATGATTTGACCTTTGTAAACTCTACCAAACTCCTCCGACAATTTTTGCTCTAAACACTTGAAATTTTAGATATAGGTTCTTTCGACATGGATCTAACATAATAACTTGATTTGAGCTCAAAACAATAAATGTTAAGGTCATAATAGGGGTCAAATTTAAAAAAATTGACCGTTTTTTGTGTTCAACATACACCTCCAAACACCCGGGCAACGCCGGGCTGAAATGCTACTATATATATATATATATATATATATATATATATATATATATATATATATATATATATATATATATATATAAGTGAACATGTCTGTGTGTCTGTCTGTGTACATTTTCCTTCGCAATAACTCTGTTAATTTTCAGTCTACAGACTCGAAATTTGATATACAGGGTACTGAGATTTGGGAAAATATTTGTAATCGGTTTTCGGCCAGAAACTTGGCTGTTAAACTGTCAAAGTTCAACGATTTGATCTTTGAGAACTCTACCAAACTCCTCCGCCAATTTTGGGTCTAAACACTTGAAATCTTAGATATAGATTCCTTGGACATGGATCTAACTTAATAACTCAATTTGAGTCCAGAACAATAAATTTTAAAGGGTCATAATAGTGCTCAATTTAAAAAAAAAAATGACCATTTTTGTTTTTTTCTAAGCATACACCTCCAAACACCCAGGCAACGCCGGACACCCATACTAGTATATCTATAAAAGTGAAAGTGTCTGTGTGTGTGTCTGTCTGTCTGTGTACGTTTCCCTACGCAATATCTCTGTGAATTTAAAGTCTACAGTCTCAAAATTTGATATACGGAGTACTGAGATTTGGGTAAATCTTTGTGATCGGTTTTCGGCTGGAAATTTGGCTGTTAAGGGGTCAAAGTTCAATGATTTGACCTTTGTAAACTCTACCAAACTCCTTCGACAACTTGAGGTCTAAACACTTGAAATCTTAGATATAGGTTCCTTGGACATGGATCTAACTTAATAACTTGATTTGAGCCCAAAGCAATAAATGTTAAGGGTTCATAATAGGGGTCAAATTACTCAGACAATTTCTGGTCTAAACATTTGAAATTTTACATAAAGAGTATTCAGAGATAAAGCAAGCTTTTTAATCGGTTTGGGTCGAAAATATTTAGTTACCAATATATAAATGTATGTATGTATGTTTGCATATCTGCCCAATACTTTCGACAGAGGCGACGGATTTTTACAAGATCAGTATCGTTTTGAAGTTCGACCTTTCAGACGACAAATATCGAAAAATTGGCTAAAAACATTAATATCTTCACCTTAAACTGGGCACTTTTCTACAGGAGGGGGTCGCTTTTTTCGCCGATATTTTTTAAAGTTATCCTCTCCTTTAGATTGCCTAGCCTACATTTTTAAAAATGTTACTTCCGGTTTGGCGGTGATCGTAACAACGTCAGATTCTTTTCCCGTTCTTTTCCTCTTTTGCGATACGGGTTCGAGCCTGCCTTCCTACTACCACTTTTTTTTTTTTTTTTTTGCTCAACATACACATCCAAACACCCGGGCAACGCCGGGCTGAAATGCTAGTATATATAAATATATTAATGATGGGACGAATATAAGAGATTTTCTCTGGTCCTAAATTAGAGCCGGTGTTAATGTACAGCGTAACCCGGATATAAGAAACCGGCTATAAGTATAACCCGGACATAAGACCCCCCCCACGATATAAGTGTAATCCGGATATAACACACCTGGATGCAAGTGTAATCCGGATATATAAGAGAGCCGTGGTGTCTGGATAAGGAATCTCGTTTATTCAGGTTACATTGTATATATATATATATATAAAATGAGGATGTGTGCGTGTCTGTAAGGACGCTTCTCAACCTATATACTCAACTAATTTTTTATCTACAGATTGAAATTTGATATATAGGATATTCAGATATTCAGACACGTGGAAACTTTTTATTTGTTTTTAATCTGGAAAAAAGGTTGCTAAGGGGACAAAATTGAAGAATTGGTACGTGGGGGTTCATCGGATTTTTATCTGTTTGTCAACTGTTTCACGAATGTGCATGCGCGAATGGTTCACATTACAGATTTCTTATGTTAAAGACAAGTAGATTTGAAAACGCTTTTTAAAGACCATGCCAGGCTGGCGTAATGGTTATTGTACTTGACTTTAGGTTTTGGTTTCGATCTCAGCTCGAATATATTTTTTTACTTACAAGAAGTGAACTGTTTAGAAAAAAATAATACTCACATGCACATGTTTCAATTTATGTATGAATTAAAATACAATATTTATGCGTATTTTACGATCGGGCAACGCCGAGCAGCCTGCTAGTATATATATATATATATATATATATATATATATATATATATATATATATATATATATATTAGTGCTGGGACGATTTATCTATGCATTAATATATGTCGATTTTGATACAGTTATTAGCGTCTCCAACCTTGGAGATCTAGGAAAATATTTTTCGCCTATATTTTTTGGATGTAAGCAAAAATTATTTATTATTTTACTTTATAAAACAGTAATCTACAAACACGTGTTTCACGGTTCTACCGATTGTCAGTGTAGTTTGGCTGTCCTAGGATTCGAACCTCAGATCTCCACGGTTGGAGATGCTAATCACCGTATTACCGTTAAAAAATCAACAAAAAATAAATTGACATAAGTTTATAAACGATAAAAATACCACGTAAATTCATCTAGGATCTCCTTAATAAACCTATGGTCTGAGGTTCGAATCCTATAACAGTCAATCTATACTGACGATCGGTAAAGCAGCGAAACACGTATTTGTAGATTACCGTTTTATAAGTAAAATTATAAATGCATTAATAATATTTGTTTATTTGTTTACGTGTCCAAAAATATGGGCGGTCTTCTAAGGAAAACTATTTTTATTTTCCTAGGTTAGAAATGCTAATAACCGTATTATCGCTAAAAAAATGTCTACAAAAAATCGACAGAAGTTTATAAGCAATAAAAATAATACGTAAACTCAATTAGGATCTCCTGGCGTAAAGGTTAACACAAGCGACCATAGTACATATGATCAGAGGTTCGAATCTTAGAAGAGTCAAGCCACACTGATGATCGGTAAAACGGTGAAGCACTTATGTCTAGATTACTGTTATATATATATACTAGCAGGGGTGCCCGGCGTTGCCCGGGTGTTTGGAGGTGTATGCTGTGCAAAAAAACAAAAAAACAAAAAAAATGGTTAATTTTTTAAAACTTTGACCCCTATTATGACCCCTTAAAATTTATTGTTTCGGGCTCAAATCACTTTGTTAAGTTAGATCCAGGTTCAAGGAACCTATATCTAAAATTTCAAGTGTCTAGACCCAAAATTGTCGGAGGAGTTTGGTAAAGTTCTTAAAGGTCAAATCGTTGAAATTTGACCCCTTAACAGCCAAATTTCTGGCTGACACTCGTCACATTGATTTTTTCAAATCTCAGTACCCAGTATTTCAAATTTCGAGTCTGTAGACTAAAAATTGACAGAGTTATTGCGTAGGGAAATATACACAGACAGACACACAGACACACAGGCACGTTCACTTTTATAGATATATAGATATGAGAGAGAGAGAGAGAGAGAGAGAGAGAGAGAGAGAGAGAGAGAGAGAGAGAGAGAGAGAGAGAGAGCGATAGATAAAAAAACCCAACAAAATTCCATCCCTTAACTGTAGAGGTCCTCACATAGCGGAAAGCTTTCTACTCTAATAGCTCCTTTCTTCGAAAAGATTGCTTTGGGAATTCTCTCCTTGCTCTTTGTTTCGCAACCATACCAATATGCATACATTTAAATGTAATGTGAACAAACATCTCATTTCACAACTGCTATATTGTGACGAGGTGACACCATATGTATATATATATATATATATATATATATATATATATATATATATATATATATATATATATAGGTGAATATGAACACATTAATTTATCGTGTGTTATCGAGTCTTACAGAATATCTTTTGGAGGTAATATTATATAAGGCAATTCCAGCCAAAAAGAGAATAGCTCAATATACGTGATAGAGCCAATCAAATTTATAGATTTTTGTTTAAATTTAATTCAGAAAAACATCAATTTTCAGAGTAGAAATTTATTGTTTGAATAAAGAATATAGTTCAGATTTTTTCTTTAATCCATGGACTTTCGATGTAGACTCATCTCCTCAGAGGAAAATATTAGATCTAATTCGAAATAATATTGTTGTTTAGCACATATAAAAAATATATATTTAAAAATTAATTAAATTTTTTCTTAATGACATTTAAACAAAAAACTATAACTCTCTCTCTCTCTCTCTCTCTCTCTCTCTCTCTCTCTATATATATATATATATATATATATATATATATATATATATATATGAGAGATAGTTTATAGTTTTTAAATTGTGTTTACATATATATTATTCAAATTATATAAGAAAAAATGAATTTAAATTCTGTGAATTAGAATTTACAACAAATTTATTATTCGACAACGAATGCAAATTGAAAACTTAAACATTTTCCTTATTCTATGGAGTTTTAAAATCTTATCATAAGAAAGTAGTTAGTAAATTGATATTCATGGGCGGGCTATAAATTTAATTAGTTAGCACATAAATTGAAAACTACAAATTATGAAAAAAGTCATATTTGTATGAAAATTGATAATAATGTAGAAATGTATAGGTTAAATCCATACCCCTTCCCCCCCCAAAAAAAAAAAAATTATTAAATGAATTCAACGTAGTTTCACTGTGGAGGACTGCCGTTCATTTTATTTATTTACATGAGCACAGGATGGCTTTCATATAAAAAGATAAACACAAATAATAAATTGTGAACATTAAAAATATTTTGGTGGTAGACTAAAACAATTGTATGCTCTTAATGGAAAGTAAAATTAATTTCTTGCTGAATTTGTAAGAGTTTATTCCCTACATTCAAGGTGGTTCATGTAATAAAATATTTATAGCTCTATTTCACACTATTGAGCTATTGAAAGAACTTTGTGTTATAAAAATGCATATTTGAAATATAAATATAATACATTTCTGTAAAACGAACCGAGTTTTCTAGGTTATTAGTAGGGCTGTGACAACAGCATATTCTTTTTATAGTTTTGACTCTTGAGTATATATCCGTATAGGCACCGCCAAAAATGGCCGCAAAATCAAGTTGTTGTTGTTTTTTAAAACTAAATTACATTTATTAAAATCCATTATTTCTGAGTAACTTTTTTTTTTCCAGAAAGATAAAACCCTGAATTTTATCATATAGAAAACAGAATAATGTAAAACTTTTTCTACTATTTTTAATTAAATTTTAAATGTTAAATTTTCCCAAAAAGTTAATAATTGACATTTTTTGTCTTGCACAAAAAACGTACTTAAATATTTAAAAAAAAAAAGGTTTTTGAAATAATTAATTTATTTATTTATTGTCTAACTAAGATTTAGGATGATTTTCTAAGAGAATATGCAAAAATATTATAGGATAAGTACCTGAATTTCAAATAATTCCACTTATTCATATAGGTAACCAGATATTTCGCGTTCATGTAGAGTCGAGATCGACTCTGTTTACGTTTGCGGATTATAAGAAGAAAACTATGGAAGACCAAACAGGCCAAAAAAACTTATTTTTCAGTGACGAAAATTTCAATGTATTATAAAGCTGAGGCTGGCCAGTACCAGATGGGTGACCATTTGTATGAGTTTGGTTTTTAATGTATATGTGTGTGGGGGCCAGACTCCCCAAAATGGGGGGGGGGGGGCAATTTAAAGCAGAATAAAAAAAAATTATTTCAGCGCGTTTGGTCCACCGTAGTCGAAAGGCGGCAAACGTTTTCAAACGGGATCGAAAAAAATGATGCTATTTTTAACACAAAGGGCACAACATTTATCGAATTTTTTTTTTTTATATCAATTATTCAAAGCATGCCCTGTTTAATAATGGTCATGCATTATTCGGCTCGCTAAAAAAAAATTGTTAATTTATTTATCAAAAATTTTAAAATGGCTTTTTTCGTATAAATATTAAAAAAATTTTTTTTTTGTTTTGCTTAACTTAAATTAATTATTTTACTTAACATATTCACCGAATTTCACACTTCAAAACTCAAAAGCGGGATAATTAAACACAATCGAAGTTCTGATATTCAGACGTCAAAATAAGGTATGCAAACAATTTTTTTTTTTTTTTTTTTTTAATCTATAATTCTGTCCCTTACAACAACACAATATGTTTTGTTCAGTTTCAGATGATTATTTTAAGCATATTTGTTCCCACTTCAAAACAAGGGGGGGGGGTTTGTAAGCAAAAAAAAAAAATATATAAATATCGTTTATGAAAAATAAGTACACTGTTATAAAGTTCATTCTTCTCCTAATAATCGCTGAAAATTTCGTATTGATCGGATAATTACCTGATTTTTGGTAGATTTTTAAAAAGACGGTCCGTCAAAAAGTACTGACCTGCCCCCCCCCCCCAATTTTGGCGGTGCCTTGATGTGGTTCTCGGTTGATTGACTGTGTCTTACTGTATCGGATATATACTCGAGAGTCAAAAGAGCGAAAAGAATATTCGGTAAATGTTACCCTACGTTACAACAGAACACCAACCACTCTAATTTGTTTTGTTTATGGGTATTCGAGGTCGCTGACAACGAATCTGATACTTAAACCCGGCGCAAATTTACCGTTTGCATGGTATGAACCCCGATATCTTGCGGGGGTATTCCATTAACAGGCGCTTCTGCAGTTTAATTAACCATTTTTCTGTAAGTAACGCGCCGACATTTACCATTTCACAAAAATTCTGTTGACATTTGGAAGATGGCGCCACCACCACCCCTCCCCAATGTAAACAGAATTTTTGTGAAATGGTAAATGTCGGCGCGTTACTTACGGAAAAACGGTTAATTAAACTGCAGAAACACTTGTTAAACAACACAAGTCCTATAATTGAATACCCCCCCCAAAAAAAGAACGAAAAACATGAAAATATGTTTGGTGGTTATGTTTTTGTAAACCTTGTTTTGTTTTTTTAGATCAATTAAAAAGCATTAAAGCTACGTAAGACACACACACACACACACAAAAAAAAATGACTAAATAAATAAACCACATTTTTTAAAAACTTTATTTGAAATGACCGCCTAAAGATTCCTACGCGATGTGATAAGACACACCACTACGCCCGTTCGCACGCGAACGTATCATGTAAGAAAAACACTACTGAAGGCGGTGAAATGGCACAAAATAGTCCCAAGGTCTAGGGGTTCATACCATGCAAACGGTAAATTTGCGGCGGGTTTGATTATCAGATTCGTTGTCAGCGACCTCGAATACCTCTAAAAAAAAACAAACGAGTGGTTGGTATTCTGTTGTAGCGTAAGGTAACATTTACCGAATATTCTGTTGTCACATTAGTATCGTAAATTTGTAAACAAATGGGTACTTGTGCAGTTTAGTCAAGACATTAAAAATCAAAATATCGAAAAAAGGTTATATTGTACGTATGTTTTGGACTGAAGATCTCCGAAAAAAAAAAATCATTTAATTTGATCGAGTAGCTTTTTTTTGTTTTGTTTTGTTTGTTTTTTTTTTACATCGGAAAAACGCGTTCTTAAGAGAGCGCGTTGAAGTTCAGCCATTGTGAAATTTGCTGAACACGCCACGGGGAGATAACTCCATGTAAAGCGCCGATACTCTCTTCCCATCTTTAATTCTATCTAACAATCGAATCTTTTGTTCGGTATCATAACAAATTGTTTTTTCGCTGTAAAAAAAACAAAAAAACAAAAAACAAAAAACAAAAACAGAACTACTTGATGAAATGAAGTGACATTTATTTTCGGAGCACTTCGTTCCATAACGGATACGTGCAATATAACCTTTTTTTTTTTTTTTTTTTTTTTTTTTCGATATTTTCATTTTTTAATGTCTTGATTAAACTGTACAAGTGCCAACAAATGAAAAATAATTATTTAAGTTTTGAATCTCGGGAATGACATGCTTGTTACGTCACACTTTTTGAAACGACAAAACAGCTGTCTGTTGATGACAATGTTTTCTATACAGTAAGAGCGAGTAAGATGAAAAGTGAGTTATTTGGCGAGTTAATGTAGCAGAACCAACACGAAAAAAATAAATTATTAGCAAATTGTTTTTGGGGACACTTGCAAACAAATTAAGTTCAAACAACATAAAACGAAACACAAACATTCTCGAAACGTACCTTCATTTTTGTGTGTCACTTTTCGAAAGAAATCTGCTGCCAATTTCTTTCTGGGCAGTTTTGTGGTTGTAGTTTGAAATGCAGTTGAGAAATTGATCATTTCGTTTCTGTGTTTTCCTTCTTGTGTGACAAGGCGTTCGTTCCTGTGTCAGTCGATGGACATTCCAT
Organism: Euprymna scolopes; assembly: GCF_053919585.1. Lineage (NCBI taxonomy): Eukaryota > Metazoa > Mollusca > Cephalopoda > Sepiida > Sepiolidae > Euprymna > Euprymna scolopes. Next base: position 1,251,020 of record NC_136510.1, on the reverse strand, counting down.
ATTTGGAGATTAAGGATGGACTCTTCTTTGGCGAACATTGAGAATGTAGGATAATAATAGACTAGACCTCCTACCTCACCCCTGAAAATAATAGCTGTAACCACCCCTCCCGCGAATATAATAGATGTAATTCCCCCTTCCGAAAACAGTAGATTTACGCATAAAACTGGGATGTGCCTATTTAGTTGCGTCCACACGAGGGCAAATTTAGGCATAAGATCAGTTGTTAATCTGGGGAAAATCTATCTTCCCCCAAAGGAACACTCTGGATATGACAAAAATAAATATTACTACAGTCAAGAAGGATCTCCCTCTTCTGAGTGAAGATAGAACAGATACTACATCTTGATCCCAGCCGAAAGGCCTAAAAGAGAAAAGAATTCTCCGAAAATTATAATTCTTGTTGAACTAACAATTTTAAAAAAGATAATAGTGCTTGCCCAAATGCCCATAACTCCTCCGCACTAAGAAAAAAAAAATAAAAATAAAATGAAGATTTTTTTTTTTATTATGTATTTACTTGTGACGGAAAGAAAATAGTATACATCCCACATCATGTAAATTGATCAAATAGTTTTATTTTTACAACTAAATCATTTTTAAGTGATTAATGGGAATTCATAGTCATTACAATGACGTCTGCGGCTGATCCCAATCTCTATTGCTAAACAGTTATTTTAAGGGAGTGATGAATTTCAAAATGACGTCCAGAGATCGTTGGTCGTCGTTTAACCATAAAATCTGATTTTCTTTTTTCCTTTTTATCTTTTTCTTTTTTTGTCTTTACATAAAATTATTTGATTAGTTCACGTGATTTTGGTGTGCATTAATTTCTTTTCCTCACAAGTACGTACGTCATAAATATTTTTGGCGTTTATCCCGTTTTACCTCGATATTAAAAAATTATAATTGTACAAAAACTTAATTATATACCTGCTTGTTAGGTTAAAAAGGGTAGTACGCCAAAATTTATACAAATTCATCCAGTATTTTTGTTTTAATAAAATAAAATAAAATTTGATCAGTAAACAATATCTAACCGGTATTATAAAAACTGTTGAATTATGTCCCTTGGTTGTTGACTTCAATGTAAGCAGAAAATGGCGAACAATATACTTCGCCGTTAAAATGTGTTTTTTGCTTGTTTAAAAGGATATTTGTTGAATTTGCGCCATGTTTTATGCCTTTTTTTAAAGCCTAACTAACAAATACATAAAATTTGGCACTTCTGCATTACATTGTTTGGAGGCGATAACTCTAATTTCTTCTTGGTCAAATAACATGCCATATAAATAACAAACAAGAATTTTCTTTTTCGAACAGAAAAATATTTGAAAACCAAAACATTTATTGTATAAAAATGTATATCATATAATTGTAAAAACATTTATTGTATAAAAATGTATATCATATAATTGTAAAAACATTTATTGTATAAAAATGTATATCATATAATTGTAAAAACATTTATTGTATAAAAATGTATATCATATAATTGTAAAAACATTTATTGTATAAAAATGTATATCATATAATTGTAAAAACATTTATTGTATAAAAATGTATATCATATAATTGTAAAAACATTTATTGTATAAAAATGTATATCATATAATTGTAAAAACATTTATTTAAAAGTCTGTGTAAGAAAATATAATTTTGATAAAATAATTTTTGAATTAAAGTAGAATTGTTTTTTTTCCAAACAATTTAATAATTTAAATGAAACATTTATCGAATTAAAGCAACCCTGTTTTTTTTTCAAAATAATTTTGAATTAAAGTAGAATTGTAGTAACAAAATATAATTTTAATTTTTTGTGGCACCTGTTGAAGAGTAAACAAAGTTATATTATAGTTTTAATTTTTAAATTAATAAACAATTTGAATGAAATGAAATGAATGAAGTTGGTCGACTTATTGTGAATCGGGTTGAAAAGTGCCATTTGACGACAGCTTAGACTCCCCGACCGCCAAATGGCACCGTCCGTATAATTCAGAAGTGCCAAGATTTTTGTGAAATTTTGTTTACTTCTTTTATGAGCATGATTTAATATTGGGATAAAACCCGGATAAACGCCAAATTTTTCTTTATTCTTGTTTTTAGTGGGGGAGGGAGGGGTGGTGGACAAGCACAAAAATTAAAACAACAACAAACAGAACAATTCTTTAGGAGGAAGGTGTGTACGTGTGTGGGGGGGTTGTATAATATTTTGTTTTCAAGTGGCAAAGTGGATCCTGGCGGCAAATTGTGACAAGGCGTGCCATGTTTGCAGTTCTCTCTCACAGCATCACTTTTACTGTGAATTCTGAGAGGATGCCGTGGAGTAGATAACGGCTTGACGACCATTGCGTACAAAGTTCGAATCCTGTCAGTTGCATACTATCATTTTCAGTTTGGAAGTCGGCAACCGTCATGTGGTCCCTAATGTCGTTACTTAATTCTAAAAAAAATCGGGCACACCCACGCAGTCGTTTTTTGTACACGACCAGTGAAAATCATACTCCTAAAAATCAACTTTTTAAAAGTAAGTCTTTAGTCACATTGACCATTAATTATTGTCCTTAGATTGATAAATAAAAAATCCTTTATGTAACAAGAGTGTGCGTGTTCTCGTCGAATATTTTCAATATGGGGGATCAATTTATTGTATTAGAATCTATGACCTTCACCTCCATCGAGGTGAACGATTTATGACCTCCACCGAGGTGAACGATTTATGACCTCCACCGAGGTGCGCGACTTGACACACAAAAATAAACCGCCTCTTAATCACCTGCTAAAGCACGTGTCACTGTAACGTCCAATGACAACAACAACAACAACAACCTTCTCACTCGACCTGCCTTTATACCACTATCTCAATCCCTTCTCTTGCGCATGCGGCTGTAGATTCCTGACAACCTCGAGACTTCCGCTTATAAAAGCCCAAGTTTTGTTGTTGCGCATGCCTATACAAGGCACAAACACGAGGGCGTTTTTTTGTGTTGGTAAGTACTACACTCCCCCCTGATCTGATGATCACATAGAGTGCACTCCGGGGGTGGCCTCTTAGTTCGTTGGCTTCTGCGAAGGGTGGTATTTACACTCTCGGATTCAGGTTCTGGTTCTGGTTCTGGGTGTGGTTCTGGTTCTGGTTCTGATCCTGCCTGATCAGACGAACTACAACTACCACTCTCTTGCTTGGTGACCTCACTCATTAGCAGCTCATCATCTGATGATTCATCGCTCTCTGTAGTTGTGGGATGTACTTCACTAGCCGGGCGAAGATTGCGCACATGGCGTGGGATTCCATCAACAAGGATCGACTGCTGGCTGACCACTCCAGATATTCGTCCTCGCTTGAACTTGGTGGTGCACCGGTTTCCAGGGGGTCTAACACAAACTGGATCCCCTACCTTGTATTTGTTATGACTTTCCTCGTCGATTGGTTGGACAGTGTCAATGCCCTTTATCCTAACACGGTATTTGTGTATGGCATTGGCCGATGCTGTTGTTAGTGTCTTCCCATCCTTTGGTGTGATGTTATACCAATACGTGGCCTCTATAATGGTGCATTGCTTTCTGGCAGCAATTCTCTTGATGCTGCGATGGCTCCTCTCAGCAATGCCATTCCCTGATGGCACATGAGCACATCGCAGTCGTAGTCGGACACCCCACTCATTCAACAACTGCCGAACTTGGTGGCTACAAAAAGCAGCATCGTTGTCCGTCAATATCTCTTCCGGCGCACCTCGCTCAGACAACATTCGCGGAGTCCTGCCTGGTCATTTGCCACCACACCGCAAAACGAGTGGGTCCACAGTCGATAAAGGTTAGAAAGGGCTTACCACTGTAATGGGTAATATCCATCGCTAATCGTTGTCACACATGCTCAACTTCCAATCGCCCCTTCTGCCATTGCTCAGGTGCAGGATCGATAGACTGACATACCTCACAGTGCTTGATGATCTGCCTGACATCCGCCCTTGTCACTGCCGGGTCCACACGCCTCACAAAATACAAAGTTCTTTTGATACCTGGATGTCTACTCTGCACATGAATTCTTTGTATTTGGCATGAGCTAATCGCGCCAACTGCGCAAGATCGAGCAGTGAACTCCACGCCTGTCTTCACAGCTTCATACCATTTGTGAGGCACACGGGTTAATTGGTCTGCACGATTACAGTGTGATGCCACGAGCGTTACACTCACCGACAGGTCATATTCTGATACCAGACTCTTCAGGGTGTTTAGCCTCCGCCGGATTAACATCTCACTGGCTGCCTTAGTATGGACTCTTGTTCGTCCCGAGAGAGTGTCGGACACCCAGTGGTAGACGCAGAGAGAATCCGTGTAAAAGTGTAACTTCTTTGACTGCCATTGCAGTGCCAGATTTAAACTCTTCACAACAGCATCCAGTTCCGCCAGGTTGATGTGTTGAGCATCATTCACGGGTCGCAGCTAGCATGTGTCTTCAATTAAATCTTGTCTGGGGAACAGGGCAGCGCTGATGTCCTGCCCCCTGATGCATTTCCCGAACAATTTTGGGATAAATGTCCATAACTACCACATTGGAAACAGCGCAGGCGCCCCCGCCCCTTGTTAGTACAATTTCTTGCGATATGGCCTCGCTGGCCACAGCAGAAACATCTCCCATTGGTCGTGGGTCTCAAACTGGGACTCTTTTCAGCATTAGTCTTGGCTGCCTGCGCCATCATTACAACCGGTTCCCTCAGGTCCTCCTCATCTCTGATAATGGCTCAAGCGCGTTCTAACAAATGTTCCATGGGCGTTACAGATACGCTGGTGGAAGCCCTCAACAGTTACTTAACATGGGTGGGAAGGCCGGCCACAAACGCATACGCCAGTGTTTGCTCTGACACTCCATTGCCAAATAGAACTGCAAGTTTCTTCAGCTCCGCGAAGAAGACGTCCACGGTTTCTCCTGGCATGAGCTCCCTAGTGGCAAATGTTTCGTAGGCCGTACAGGGATCCATGGCAAATGCCTTGTATAAAGCATTTTTTATACAGGTAATATCAGCCTTCTCCACAGCACTAAGTTGCTGATATACACTTAGGGCGTCTCCAGCCAATCTCAAGGGAATCAAGGTATGCACCCCCTTTACTTCACAGAGGTTGCAGGTCAGCTCAACCCTTTCAACCCAGTCGACAATAGAAGTGGATCCGTCGAATTCGGGTATCAGTTTTAAATCAAACTTTGCCCCAGCCATAGTTGTCCAGGAAAAGAGACAAAATGAAATCGCCGAAATAGCTTATGACCTTCACCTTCACCGAGGTGAACGATTTATATGACCTTCACCGAGGTGCTCGACTTGACACACAAAAATAAACCGCCTCTTAATCACCTGCTAAAGCACGCGTCACTGTAACGTCCAATGACAACAACAACAACAACCTTCTCACTCGACCTGCCTTTATACCACTATCTCAATCCCTTCTCTTGCGCATGCGCCTGTAGATTCCTGACAACCTCGAGACTTCCGCTTATAAAAACCCAAGTTTTGTTGTTGCGCATACCTATACAAGGCACAAACACGAGGGCGTTTGTTGTGTTGGTAAGTACTACAGAATCTGTGCGCATGCTTAAGTATACCAAAGAGTTTTCCTGTTAATTTAAAAATTGTAAATGTCGGATGACAAAACTTGAAGATAACCATGAATCTCTCTCTCTCTCTCTCTCTCTCTCTCTCTCTCTCTCTCTATATATATATATATATATATATATATATATATATATATATATGTTATATTCCTAAATACTTAGGAAATAAAGACAAACGTGAGTTACAACGAGTGGTATGTGTAATGGGGTTTATTTATAATACAGAAACGTAAGGCTGCTCGCCTAAGGTAAATAGAAGTACATAGTAACAAGTATGGGGAAGAAAGTCTGATAATCAACACGTAAGACTATCCGTCTTACTGCGACTGCTTGTCTGCCGCTGTCTGCCGCTGTCTGCCAAACAGTCCAATATATATATACAGTTTGTAACCGGTGTATAGCCAGTTATGTTCCTTCACAACAATATATATATATATAAGTGAACGTGCCTGTGTGTGTGCCTGTGTCTGTGTTATAGAAAAAACTAGAGTTACCTCCCTTTTCGTCTTCTATTTTCCTTTTCTTCCACTTTAAATAAGGCCTTGTCTCATTGGCCAAAGGTGCTGCTCATTGACTAATCACGGCAACCTATTTATTAAGCGTGACTAGAGATTCCTTTTAAACTCCCTCTTTCGTTCGAACCTCTGTGGAGGAAGGACTTATTATTTCATCTCTCTTCTTTCTGAACTTGAATGAGGCCGTCAAACTGAAGACGTTAAAATAAGAACTTTTTGGACTCCTTAAAAAGCCACAAACGCAATTGTTTTGCAAGGATCAGTAGAGACCACGAGTTGTACAGCAGTGCATCTTTGATCTCGCTTGTTGAACATTGTGTCACTTTCAGATATGATAGAAAGCTCCTAGCACTCTTGGGATTTGTACACAGCTGGCCAACTAGTAGATGGTCTGCAACAAAAAAAAAAAGAAAAGAAAAACTGGTTTCTATCAAAACGGGGGGAAAAAAAAGGAAACTGGTTTTTATCAAACGGAAATAGAATCATGTCATCTTTTCTAAGATTGGTTCACCCTGTAATCTACCAGATTATAAAAAAAATGAAAAATAAAAATCACTATTTAAATATTCGTAGGGGGTGCTTAGTTTCTAATGCAACGTTGTAGTAAAGCGATCACCCATTTTAGAACCACTTGACGTTTTTAGGCCAAATTTCACTAATTTAGCCCTTTTTAAGCTGTTTGGCCTTTTTTTTTGAATTTCGCTTGAAATTTGCCCTTTTCTGATTATTTTATATACATACAAGCAGTTCAGCCCGACTTTGCCCAAGCCCTATGTACTGTTCATAACTTTATGTAAAAGTTTTAAAATAAAGTTATAGCGTTGTTTTCTTTAGAGCAACGATTTTATCATTTCATTCTGTAGTGTTCATTTGATAATAATCCGCTCAAAAAAGTTTTAAAAAAATATATATATATAGGGAGGATTTACCGCTCGTACAGGTGAACCAATTTCAGTCCCCTCTTCACTAAAAAAGATCAGGGACATGAGCGTCAGTAATAGAATTAAGCAAATAAAAATAAATAAATACCATGCTAATTTATACGAACCTTTAAACTCCAGCAACTGGTGTAACGGATAAAGTACAAAGTAGAAATTCAGTTCTGAACGATGCTCTTCTAGAGGTTGAAGATTCGAGCAAAACTAAGAATATGATTATGAATTATTTAAGACTTCTAACTCAATTATGTAGATGCAACTTGAGTTTGTTAGCCCGTTGAGGTAAATAAAGGGTTTAGTTTTAAATTAGGTACAAATTTCTGAGTTCGATGAAATATACTCGAAGAAGGTCGGAGGTTACATTGGCTGAAACGTTGTGAGAATAATCCTCAAAATGAGAATAGTAGTCCGAATAAACTACTGCCACGTTTAGAATGGCACCACTCACTGCATTCTTTGTTGTCTAGGCAGAATTTCAAATCGATTCTGAAATCTAATATAAGGTGATTTTTTTTTCTGTCCCATATAGCTTTTCCTCACAGAAGACACGTTTTCAGTCTCTCTCTACTCTATCGTTATCTCTATGAATAGTTCTCGGTTGAGCTCTAATCTATAGTTTCTTCTTGTAAGATATTTGCAGCAAGAACTGTTTTGTTTTCCCCACACACAACAACAAAAAAAAGTTTTTCTTCTTCCTCTTTGTGCCTAACATCAGGTGAAATTTCAACAAACAAAGCTTCTTCGCAAGAGCCTCCCATCTTTGCAACACATTCCCATGAGACTGATTCACTAACGATTCTTCAGATCAAATATGAACAGATTGCTATTATGAACCATCTCCACAAGTATTCGAATTTGGTTCATCACTGCAATCATTTTCAATCCTCTGATATGATTCTTCATCTCTCAAATGAAAAGTCAGTCTAATTAAGCTTCATCATCGAGTGGCTTTTGGCCTTAACAAATAGTGATCCATTAATACAAAAACAACAAAAACCAAACACAGTATAAATCCTCATCTAAATACTTTTAAAACATAATCGAGATACACACGAACGTGTTTTGATATTTCAGATCGAAAGAAATAGCTACAGCCAAAAGAAGGCATGCTGAAATAACCATTGAAGGATAGTGAGGGAGTGCCACTATTATTTCTGATATTCATTAACGACCTCCCTCATAATATTGTGTCTGAGATGTGTATATTTGTTGATGATATAATGCTCTATAACATGTATGAGGGAAGAATGGGTGTACACAAATCTAAGACAATGGCAGAATCGTTAAAAAATGAACTCCAGATCAAAGTAGAATAGGGCCGTAAATGAATGATAACATTTAATACTAGTAAGACTAAGCTATTCTCCTTTAACAATTACAAGAAGCCTCTTCAACCACCGATATCCATAAAAAATAACACCCTACCTCAGAATTCTTCCTTGAAACTCCTCGGCTTAACATTCACAAGCAATATGAACTGGAACAAATACATTGAGGACATTGCAAAGGCTGCTGCAAAGAAGGTGGGTTCCCTCTATTGTGCTAGAAGACTACTCACACCTGAGAGTATCCTGTACCTCTACAAGGCCACCATTCGCCCATGCATGGAGTATTGTTGCCACATCTGGTGCATCTACTACTAGTCTCTCCCTCTTAGATAGGGTCCAAAAAAGAGTTGTCAATCTAATCAAGGCCTTTCAAGGTAATAATGTCCGATTGCTGCAATGTTGCATCTCACACTTGAGAGTATCCTGTACCTGTACAAGGCCACCATTCACCCATGCATGGAGTATTGTTGCCATATTTGGGCTGGTGCATCTACCACTAGTCTCTCTCTCTTGGATAGAATAAATAAAAAAAAAGTCTTTAATCTAATATATCCCATCTTGTCAACTAGGCTCCAACCCCTGTCCCATAATCACAATGTTGCATCTCTGTGCCTGTTTTATAAGTATTTTAATGGAATGTGCTCTGATGAACTCATTGCACTTGTGCTCCCTCAATGTACATATCCCCGACAAACCCACTTAGCAACAAAATAACCTCCCTTCACTGTTGAGATCCCTAAATGCCAGAAAGCCTTCTACTCTAATAGTTTCTTCCCTCGAACAGCTAGACTTTGGAATTCCCTTCCTGCTACCTGCTTTCTTGACTATACTGATATGTAGAAGTTTAAATGTAACGTAAACCAACATCTTGTTAATCTTTTCTAGGCATGGTCCCAAATAGTAGCCCTTTACGCCCAAGTGTTTATATGCCTCGTTAGGGATGAACGTGGGTAGAAAAAAAAAGATTTTAATTGGAATTAAAGGGGCTTATAACGTGCACTTCTATATATACAATGCTGAGATAAGCAGAGAGCACATACAGCGCCTGGTATTCGCAAGTGGTCACCCATTTTAGTACTGACCAGGCTCAATGTTGCTTAAAAAAGTAAGCGCTTCTATATACAAGTATAATAAACGAAAATCGTTGTATGAAAGGAAAAAACAAAACTTCTTTTAACCATGAAATGATTTATTTAAATGGAAAAAAGTTGACCTGCGTGAAAACTCTTAGTGAATACAAATAGAATAATTCTAAATGATAGAATCGTTTTTAGAATCGGAAATTTGGCTTAGATTTTTCTGAATCTGGTTAACGGGCATGACACTTATAAATACATAATTCAACATTTAAAAAGATATGAGATAAATTTAAAAGTGAAGGAAAATCTTTTTCAACCACTAAATTAAAAAAAAAAGCCTATACTCAGAATATCACAAAGTTTCATTGTAAGCCTTCCGCCTTAGATCAGCAGATGTGGCCTCCCTGTTGAAACTGCAATGGCCGATGATCGTCTTCTCCGGAAGTGCTTAACAGAATTATCAGTGTCACAGGCTTCATGTCAGTTTCCACTGAAAATCAATTAGCTTCTCATGCAAGTCGAAAAGAAACCAAACTCAGGGGTTTCTAGTCTACTAAAAGTTAATTCACGAAAATTACAAATGTATTATATATGTACAATTTTCAGTTCGATTACACCAGAAAAACAGTCCAAAATATTATTTTTTGTTCTCCATGATGACGGCAATGATAGAGACAGGGGGATGGTGCTTCTCTCGATATTCAGCTTTGATCTGATGATTTCGGCTTGGGCCTTCACTTATATTCTAAGAGAAAGGGTTGGTTGGGGAAATCCACTTGACCACTCCGGATTCAACACATCACTCGGGGAATTCCCAAATTCTTTGCGTATGTGCAATTCTGCAAGGCTTGCGAATCTGGGATCAGAACTTAAATTTATTCACATGCTCAAAAGATTAACACTTTGACCCCTCACACTCAGAAAGCCAGACATCCTGAGCACGGGTTTGTCAGGCCAAGAACGAATGTATGATTTCATTCTAACTTTAATCTGACATCTCTTGTCACTTTTCCCAGACAATAAAATATATGTCTGTTATACAGAAACACAATAAATCCATCCCTTTTGATAGGTTACTCGCTGCTGTCCGGGATCCAATTAACGCTTAACTGACAATCTCAGCATAATTACCCGGCCTTACTCAGTGTTATAGGGGGTCTTAATCTCCCCAATCAAAAGCAAGATCGCTCCCCTAGGTGGTTACGCCACATTATCGGATGTTCTGCTGGCCTTAAACATGAGAGTAGCTCCAAAGCGTTTCCTCAAATAGTGGAAATGAAGAGGCGCTTGTAGAGCCCAGTCAGTTCACAATAATCCGCAGTATGATAAGTCGTTAATAAACCAAAACTCTTGAAGAAGATCTGCGTGATGGGGACGATTTTTCTATGGTGATCAATTAGAATAGAAATCTGTCAAATAGAACTGAGTTTTTGGATCACTTCCAGTCCTTTACTGATGCTGTTACATGTACAGAGTTTGTTGCAAATACAAAGGCTGTGCAAATTAATGGAAACAACTTGAGAATTTTGCATCAATTTTAAAACATCTGTAAAAATTAGACACAAATGGAAATCTGTGGAGACTTGTTATCACTCAGATTCCAGAGAACACAACATTTATTATCAGTGATTGCTCAATGATAATAGCCTGTGTGAGTTGATAATAATAATAGTAGCATCAGTCGCGGTTGGTGTTACACAAAATCTTAATAAAAGGTCAAGGAGGACGAGAAGAAAAACTGCTTCTGAAAGGGTGCAGAGATCTGAAATCTTGGAAAGGCTTATTGCCACTCAGCTTCCAGAAAAAACCAATGGTAATTATCAGCAAAAAACCAATGGTAAATGGCTTATGCGATAATGTAAAGTCATTTACAATGGTTATCAAAATAGGCAAAGATTGCTGGAAATTTGTGGAGACTTGTCACTCGGACTCCAGAGAACACCACTTGTTCTTGCTATTGAGAAATCACTGATAATGATTCATCAAAACTATTGTGCCAATAATCGATCGATGCCTCTGTTCAGCTTCGAAAGACAATCACACCTCTCTTGATTCGGCACTGTTTGAGCCCAGTAGCAAGGAGAAGTCCAGGACGACTGGGAATAATGTCGAGATAAGTGTCAATAATAATAATGATTCAAAAAAGCATCATCTGACTCCGCTACAACATACACACAAAAACAAAGTTCTGACCCTTGCCCCATCGCTGCAATGTTGCATCTCTTTGCCTTTTTTACAAATATTTTAATGGAATATGCTCTGATGTACTCGTTACACTTGTGTCTCTTCATCATACATATCCCTGATAAACCCGTTTAGCAACAAAATCTTATCACTTCATTGTTGAGGTCTTTAAATGCCAGAAAGCTTTCTACTTTAATAGTTTCTTCCCGCGAACAGCTAGACTTTGGAATTGCTTTCCTGCTACCTGCTTCCCTGGCTGTACTGATATGTAGAAGTTTAAATGTAACGTAAACCAACATCTTAAGATCTTGTTTAATATTCCTAGGCATAGTCCCAAATAGTTTCCCCTTACGTCCAAGTGGCGATATGTCGTGTTAGGAGTGAATGTGAGTGTTAAAAAAAAAAAAAAAGAAAAAAGAAAAAAGAAAAAAAAAGCACTACCAAGAATTTGAGTGGAAGTAAGTAAAACTTACTGGAATCTTTAGAAAGCCTATTGTCACTCAAATTCCTTAGAAAGTTATTGACTGTTACCAGACAGATCAATGGTAAACGGCTGGCACGAGAATGCAAAGTGTGTTGCAATGGAGACTGAAGGAAGTGAAAATACTGGAAATCTGAGGAGACTTACTGTCATGCAAACTCCAGGGTACACCATTTGTTTTTATTAGTAAGCAATCATTTGTAACGACTCATCTGAGAGCTCTTAGTAGGCAATACAATGTGTTGCATGGGTGGGGTGGGGGTATATATTTTTTGTTTGTTTAATTATTTACGTTTTTATTTTATGTTTTTGTAGAATAATATTTTATTTTTTTTTGCAATATAAATATTTTTTTTTCACTAATTATAATTTTCAGACTACTATTTCATAAGGTGGACATTGAAGACTCGCTTTCCAATTATATCTTGGTGATGCCACCTTCCTCTAAAGGAGGAAGTTTCTAGAGAATATCAAATTCGAGTTTTTAGTCAAATGAGCATCAGGCGAGATTTTTTTGCATTTTTTTTTTTTTGATGGGAACTGTCGCCACTCTCCTGCATACATCGCCAGTTATTCCCAAATGGTCACCCATCTGGCTTGTACTGATAAGGTTCAATGTTGCTTAACTTCGGTAATCAAATAAGAACCGGTGTTTCACTGTTTCACCGTGTCTATGCCGTGTTTTCCAATTGTGTGTAAATTTATTATTTTCTTTTTGTTCTAATCTATTATTTACGTCTTTCCGGATCTCTATCGTCACAAGTCGATCCTTAGTTTACAAATGTGGGACATGTTAATCGGATCTAGATAGAAACGAACGACTCCTTTTTCAATCCGTGGTTGACAAACGAAGGGAAAAGAAACGAAATAATCGTTTTCTCGTCCACGCTTTAAGGTTAAAAAAAAAGTAAAAGAACGTCTTACAATCAATCGAAAAAAGAAATACAGGAATACACATTAGAGTGAAGGTAGGTTTTTCAATTTTATAAATCTGTATTTACGTCCATGTCGTCTCATTTCAATATTTCAATTTCCTTTTCACTAGAAGCAAAGAGTTGTATCTGTTCTGATATTACACTTTTCCATCCTCGCTCAGTAAAACAAAAATCCTTTTAGATCGAGGCAATACGTTTTTTTCATCCCAATCTTAGATGGTCGCTTTTGGGTGTGTGGGATTTTACTCTACATTAATACTGCTCTTTCGGGGAGGAAAATATTTAAGAATCGGTTATTAATAGATATTTTTTAAAAATAGTCCCCCCCCCTCTCTCTCTCTCTCTCTCTCTCTCTCTCTCTCTCTCTCTCACTCACTCTCATATTTCTATAGATCTAAGTTTAGCAATTTTTGGGAATCACGTTTATAGCCATCTTCTAGATCAGATTTAACCCCTCTGGATTATGTTTATGGTCGACATTTAGAGTCGACATTGCTGTTTCATGTTCTATTTAAAAACATTTTTTTTATTACATTTTCACCCCAAACAAGGCACATTGCAACTTTGGTGTAGGGCGCTACTATCAGGGGCAACAACTACTGGGGTACTATGTAGGGATTTGGGCAGCAAAATGTCGGTTCACGTTACACTTGAACTTCTGCACGTCAGTACTGTTGGGGAAGCAGGGACCTGGAATGGAATTCCAAAGTCTAGCGGTTCTGGGGAAGAAACTATTGGAGTAAAAAGATCTTTTACATCTAGGGATCTCTACAGTGTAGGGGTGGGATTTAGAAGCCTGTCGGGTCTGTCGATGGTGCTCACGTCGTGGGGGCACAAGTTATTGCAGTTCGTCAGAGCATTCACCACTAAAATACTTGTAGAAAAGGCAGAGGGATGCAACATTTCGTCGATGGGACAGTGGCTGAAGCTTAGATGCCAGTTCAGGGCCTATCAGGTTTGCGACTCTCTTTTGAACCTTGTCAGGGAGCAAGAGACTAGTAGCAGATGCACCAGCCGAGATGTGACAGCAATACTCCATACATGGGCGAATGGTGGCCTTATAGAGGTACAGGATACTTTCGGGTGTTAGTAGTTGTCTAGCACGGTAGAGAGATCCCACCTTTCTTGCAGCGGCCCTGGCAATGCCTTCAATGTGATTGTTCCAACTCATGTTTCCTGTGAACGTTAGGCCAAGGAGTTTGAAAGATGTACTCTCAGATAAGAGTCGTTGGCCATTGCTATAGGTGGTAGAAAGGGTTTCTTGTAATTATTGAATGAAACTAGTTTAGTCTTGGCGGCATTGAATGCGACCAACCACTTTTGTCCCCATTCCACCACAGATTGGAGGTTTTCCTCTAGTGTTTCTGCCATTTTCTTTAGAAATGTGTTCATTCGTCTTCCTGTCGTGCCTGCCATAGAGTGTAGTGTCATCAGCATATATACTCATCTCAGAGGCAATTTTGTTGGGGAGGTCATTTATGTATATCAGGAACAATAGGGATCCAAGGATAGAACCCTGGGGCACCCCTGCATTTATATCATATTGTTTAGATGTACGACCGTCAGGGACAACCTGGATTTTTCTCTTATCTAAGAAGGATTTAATTATGTTAAGTATTCTACCAGTGATACCGTATGATCTAATTTTCCTGAGGAGACCCTCATGCCATACCCTGTCAAAAGTGTCTCAATTCAGAAGGTTTAGATCGGAGTTAGAAGGTAGCTATGAAATGATTCCCCCAAATTGCTAAGTTGAATTTGCAAAGCATTTTGTATTTTTCTAGCTGTATGGCAGGAGCATTGGGTAGTTTTCTTTATACCATGGCAATACCTGATATCTCAGTCTTGTGGTAAGTATTAACACTGATCTTTTCATCAGTTTTGAAGAATTTTTAGGCATTTTCTTATAGCATTTTATAGGCATTTTCTTGTTGAATTTTATAGGCATTTTCTTGTAGAATTTTATAGGCATTTTCTTGTAGCATTTTATAGACATTTTCTTGTTGAATTTTATAGGCATTTTCTTGTAGAATTTTATAGGCATTTTCTTATATATATTATTTATATATTTTATTATTTTTTATTGAAATCCTTTGAGATGAATAGCTTGTATATTTATTTATTTATTTATTTATTTGCGGACTGTTATCCTCATCTTCATAGTTATTATTTCACCATGTTTCGGCCAACTCATACTCTGGCCTTCTTCAGGTGGTTAACCGTGACGGGGTAGGAATGCTGAGTCTTGTAACAGTATCCACAGTAATTACTGCTTTCCATAGTTGTTGTTGTCTTGCCACAAAATAAAATAAAATAAAATAATATACCATTCAGTTCGAACCCGATAATGGCAGACCAGATAAGTTGTCTCACCACGTTTTGCATAACTAATCCTTTCGCCTGCTTGGAGTAGGATTGAAACCATTATCTTCAGACAATCCTCACCTGGAACCTTAGAGACTTGACGCCTCTATCCACTGTGCCATAAGTCCTGAAGGGCGATTAAGGTTGGATTTTTTGGATTTATAAGACCAAAAAATCCACCCTTAATCGCCAATTAACTTTATTGGAGTTATATTTTTGGATTTTACCGTCATTGGATTATTTACCTTTCACCAGACTATCCATTCACGTGTAATCACCTTTTTATTCACCATATTCCCTCTGTTTCACTTTTTGTTATCAAGTAAGATCTTTGACTTACTTGTAGTTTCATCAAATACTTTTGTATGCAAAATCCGATCCCACATTTTGCTAATTCCTACCCTCTGATGAGAAGAAAAGTATTTCTTCGAAACTCCGCGGATTAAGGACTATCCACTTATCAAGTGTTTCCTTTTCAGATTAAATATGTTTTTAACTCTTTTTCAAAGTGTTTTTAACATGTTTTATTAACTGTTTGCTCTTATATATATATATATATATATATATATATATATATATATATATATATATATATATATATATATCAATAACCATTTCAACCATTCATAACCTACATTTAAAAACATCCCAATGAATGGATTGACGATGATACTTACGGGGTTTAAAGGCGGGCGAATAAAAGGTATATCTGCCTTACTTAAAAAATGCTAGTTTTATTTTGGGTGTCTTTAAACCCCCACCCACTCTTTTTGCTGATGAGGAGACTTTGTTTTATAAAATCAAATGATAAAATTATTGTCCAAGACGTATTGTCTGTCTCAATATAAACATCGTTTGTGAAACGATCGTACAATTTATTGATTTTGTTTGTCCTTCCTTTTGAAACCGATGTTTAATTTTTAATTTTAATTATAAATTATCAATCATTTTACTCAATATATATATATGTATACATACATACATACATACATACATACATATATATATATATATATATATATATATATATATATATATATTGTGTATTGATATTCATATTAAAAACACTTTTTTCTATTAGTATTTATTTGCTTTCCCACCAAAGCAAAATGTGACACAAGGTCGTTTTTAATATAGGGTTAAACCAGCTCCCTGAAAAAAAGGAAAAAGAGGCACTCTGGTTGGGACCAAAAATAATAATTGTCCCAGTATAGAGGGTTTTCCCTCCATTGACCGAGACAACTTATCTTAAGACTAGCATCGGAACAGATATTACACTTTGAGATATTAAATTTTTTACCTTTTTTAAATTTGTATTTATGTATGTGTGTGGGGAGGTGGGTGTTCCTACTTACACCCAATTTTAAAACATTTTTTATTTATAGCAAAAAATACAAAAAAGATAACAATATTAATAAAAATTTCATTTGTGTCCAGGGAGATTGGGGAAAAAGGAAAAAAAAAAAAAAATAAATAAAAACGTGGTTAATAAGGCCCTCTCAACCCCGTACCACCCGTTTCACTCTGGTTTGTAAAGGAACCAAGGTTTCGCTGGCAGCCTCTAAATGGAGGGGAGGGGGTTGTGTCCTAGACAGGGGAGAAAAGAAAAAATTGGTAGTGAGAGGGGGATGTTAGTGTTAGACTTGATTTCCTTCAAGATGGGGGGGGGGGGAAGAAAAACATTTTGATCCTGGCCGGAAGGCCAAGAACAACAGAAAAAAAGCAAACCCTTTTTCTATTTAATTATTTATTTGCTTCCCCACTGAGCAAATTAGGCACAAGGCCATTTTTTAATGAGAACAGTGAGGGGAGAGGGACCAGCCCCCCCCCCCCGAGACGGAACTGGATAGTGACAGTTGGTATGAAAGGTTTCCCCTACATTGACCAAAACTGATTGCTCAAGAGCAATAGTCTGATATGTGGGGTTGCTCCCACATATGGTCTTTGATTGCAGTATCTGCCGGAACAGATACTGCACTTTACTAACAGAAAAAAGAACAAAAAAAGGGAAACCTTTTTTCTGTTTATTTAAAAAGAAAACACAACTTTCTTATATATGGGTCGTGGAATTGTATTCATCTGCAAAAGATCTAGCTAATTTCCTTACTCTTTTAAACGTTGATTTCAATTTATTCCCTATTGATTTTTTCGCTTTTCTTATCAAATGATCATCTTTAGTAAACTATTATGTGTAATTATATTCATGCATATGTTCTACATGATTTATACTTGCGTAATAGATGCATAAAAAGGTTATAATAAACACAAACATCTTTCTATATACATTTACGTATGCGCATATTTATTTATTTAAAAAATGTTGCCCACCAAACTACTCTGTCAGTTTTTTATCACACATGAAACTTCGTATATAGGGTATTCGAACCCATGCAAAACTTTATACTTAGATTTTAGCCAGGGAAAATCGGTGCAAAAGTGTGAAAATTAAAAAAAAAATGAAATTTGCCAGTCAAATGACGGCATTATAAATATACAAGCGTGACATAATAGCTATTGGTTCATGTTTTAATTTTTAGCTTTGCAGCTTTTTTTTTTTAGCTTTATCTTCATAGCTCAGGCATTAACGTAAAAGGAAAAACTAAATTTCATTTTTTTAAAAATGTTTGCATTTGTAAACAAACTCGGAGTACGTGAGTCCGCCTGTTCTTGTCTGTGCCATGAGAAAAAGAGAAAAGACAGAGAGAGAAACAGGAGAGGAAGTTGATATCGCTACCTATACATAATGCTGGAAATAAGGGAGATAAGCATATATGTCTCAAACTGGAAGTGTTGTGCATTGTGCCCGTGTATTCTCTAGTACAGACTAATATGTCTCCACAAATATAATAACAACAACACAACGGTATTCACCCTAAATGGGTATATTAATACACTTTTGCCAGAATCTTTTGATGATTTGGTTGTAAAAGTCCAGAGCACGCTTCATCACTTTTATCTTTGTTGCCACTCTGAAATCGACAAACCTATCTCCTAACAAAGAAGGAAGTTTCTATAGAATATCAGATTCACATACAGTCCACATCTGCATGTTCATGATCACGAGAAACAGCATAGATCACCTCATATATCCAATAGTCACTCATCTGCTACTGACCAGGATTAGCGTCACTTAACTTTGGTGATCTAACATAAACCAACATGACTATGCTGCATACATACCAGGCGTGTAAAGAAAGCATATCAAGAAGATTTAATTCAAGAAAAATCAAGATGACAATCACCAAAGTGGTGTTGTCGGACAAATATGAATTAAAACTGCCATGCGACTCCTAGCAACCAAAGGACTGGCCAAAGACCATGATAAGTGGCAAAATATTGTTTTCAAGTTTGTGGCGAAGCTCTTTGCAGTATTCATATAAGTCAAATAATAGGTAACATTAATTAGAATAAATACATAGAAGATGCTGCCAAGTCTGCTGCAAACGAGGTGGAGTCCTTCAACAGGTCAAGAAAAAATCCCAGAGTATATTATATTTCTATAAAGCCACAATTTGCCCATGCATGGAGTATTGTTGTCACATATGGGTTGATGCACCAACCTCTGGTCTCTCTCTCTTAGATAGAGTCCCAAAAAGAATTTCATACTGTCTATCTAGCTCCAAACCCTGTTCCATCACCATGATGTTGCAACCCTGTGTTTGTTTTGCTTTAATGGAATGTGCCCCGATGGAGATGCTGCACTAGTGTCTACTCAACAGAAATACTCCCAATAAACTCGACTAGCAGTAAAATCCCACCTCTTCACCATAGAGGTTCCCAGATACTGGAAAGCTTTTTACTCTAATAACTCCGTTTGCTTGCCTTTGAAATTCCCTCTTTGTTCACCATTTCCCTGAATTTAAGAACATGCAGAAATTTAAATGTAATGTGAACTAATATGTCGTTGCACATCTCCCAACTTAGGTTTCCCCCATAAATGTAGCCCCTAATTCACATTAGCATCTTTCATTTCAGTGGTGATATGCCGCCGTTGGTGTGAATAAAAGTAAAATCACAAAAACAAAATGTTATGATCCCAGCAGATTATCTAGCGGTTCATCAATTAGTATTTTGTTGTATGGATGACACATCGCAGTAGTTTGTTCTCTTTCCTCTCTTTTGCTGTTGTTGTTTTTTTTTTTGTTGTGATGCTCGTTAATTAATAGTAGAATTTATGGTTCAAAAATGTTTTTGGTTCCCTGACAAAACGAGGGTAGACCTGTAAATTCACCCTTGCCCGTTCGCCCGTCTGCACTTTTCTCAATAACTATGCCTTGGAATTTTTTGAAATTTTGTATAAACATTAAACATGATATGATTAAAAAAAGTAACAGAACGGATATTCTGGGAAAACTCCGGTTGCCCCTCACCCCTGGAGTACCTATCGAGTTAAAATGGCTAAAATTGTAACTTTTGTGCTTATTTAAAAAAAAGCTGATGCCTTGGATTTTTATAAAACTTTCTGAAAAGTTGTAACTGATTTCTATATAAATAAACAAAATTATATAGAAATCAGTTACAACTTTTCAGAAAGTTTTATAAAAATCCAAGGCATCAGCTTTTTTTTAAATAAGCACAAAAGTTACAATTTTAGCCATTTTAACTCGATAGGCACCCCTGGGGGGGGGGCAACTGGAGTTTTCCCGGAAAATCTGTTCTTTTACTTTTTTACTCATGTCATGTTTAATGTTTGTCACAAAATTTTGAAAAAATTCCAAGGTGTAGTTATCGAGAAAAGTGCAGACAGACGAACGGACGAATGGACAAGGGTTTTTAATATGAATAACAACACACACACACACACAAACACACACACACACACACACACACACACACACACACACACACACACACACACTTATAGGAGTATAGATGTATAATCGACTCTCCCGTCGATGTCGACGTATAAACACCCTCCCCCTAACTAGAGAAATAAAACTAGAATCAGAGGGCCAGGCCTTTATGTGCTTCAGACTAAATATGCAACACAATATTAGCTACTTATATTTTCTCTACCGCTCTCCCTCAAACCAAGACTGTACCCTAATAAACAAAGTCTCAGACAGCATAGATATAGCACTCTCCCTCGATACTAGCGCACAAATACATGTATTTGGTGACTTCAATATCCACCACAGTAACTGGCTAGGATTCTCAAATCACACAGACGAAGCTGGTAGCGCCACATATAGCTTCTCTATATCTCATTCCCTATCTCAGATGGTTACAATTCCGACACGTTTCCCAGACCAGCACGATCAACATGCCTCACTTCTAGATCTCTTTCTGACAACAGTTCCCAATGACTGTACAACAAATGCCCATAGCCCACTCGGGAATGCTGATCACGCTGTGATAATGGTAGAAATCAGCCTAAATTCTCGCCCTAAAACTGAAGACCCACTACTCAAAACAACGAGGTATTACAAAAAGGCTGATTGGGAAGCCATCAGGGAGCTCATCAGAGATGCCCCATGGCAAAATATCTTTACTCTTCCAGCGGAACAGTGTGCAAATGAGACCACTGAATGGTTCAAAACTGCTATTGAAGCACATGTTCCCGCACGGAAATACTATAGCAAGCCCCACTCCCCCCAATGGTTTACTTCTGCTTGTGCAGCTGCCATTTGTCAAAGGCAGCATGCGTTCCGCAGATTCAACCGACATAAGTCCAGCTCAAATAAACAGAAGTTTATAGAAGCTAGAAATAATTGTAAGAGAGTGATAGACACAGCTAAGTCAGATTACTCTGAAACCACCAGAAAGCGCATCGAAGCACAGAAATTAGGAACCCGGGATTTTTGGAAAATCTACAACAGCGTAGTTAATAATGGACAGTCAATTATTCCCCCACTAACAAACAATCATGAGGTTGCTTGCACGGCAACTGACAAGGCTAATCTGCTTGCCAGTCGGTTTGCCTCAAACTCCACACTGAACTCGGTACACCACTCACTCCCTGATTTTCCTCTGCGAACAGACGCCACACTTGACGACTTGAAAATCACCCCTTCTCAGGTACATGCTATTATAAAAAACCTAGACACCTCTAAAGCATGTGGACCAGATCTCATCCCGGCTGTGCTATTAAAAAAATGCTCTGCCGAGGTTGCTCCAGTTCTGTCCAAACTTTACAATAAATGCCTTAACGAATCTTGTTTTCCCGACTGCTGGAAAACCGCCTCTGTGGTACCAGTCTTCAAGAATTCTGGTGAAAGAACTGACCCACTAAATTATCGCCCCATTAGCCTCCTCCCGCTTTTCGCCAAAATATTTGAGTCCTTAGTTAATAAAGCCCTAGTCCAGCACCTAACAGCTGCTAAACTCTTGACTGACAAACAATATGGATTCAGGCAAGCCCGTTCAACAGCAGATATCTTAACTGTAGTTTCTGAACGTATATACCGTTCATTGGATAAAACAGGGGAGGGTAGAGCGGTGGCCCTTGATATATCTAAGGCTTTTGACAGGGTATGGCACGATGGTCTTCTAAGGAAAATTAGATCATATGGAATCACTGGAAGAATTCATAACGTAATTAAATCCTTCTTAAGTAATAGAAAAATCAAAGTTGTCCTCGACGGACGTACATCCAAACAATACGACATAAATGCGGGAGTGCCTCAGGGGTCTATCCTTGGACCTCTATTGTTCCTGATATTCATAAACGACCTCCCTGATAATATTGTTTCGGAGATGGGTATATTTGCCGATGACACCACTCTCTATAACAGATATGAGGGGAAAACAAATGAACACATATCCAAGAAAATGGCAGAAACACTAGAGGATGACCTCCAATCCGTAGTGGAATGGGGACAAAAATGGTTGGTCTCATTCAATGCTGCTAAGACTAAGCTTGTTTCCTTCAATAACTACAAGAAACCTTCTCTACCACCAATAGCAATGGCCAAGAACACATTGCCTGAAAGTACTTCTTTTAAACTCCTCGGCCTAACGTTTACAGGGAATATGAACTGGAATAGATACATTGAGAGCATTGCCAAGGCTGCTGCAAGGAAGGTTGGCTCCCTCTACCGTGCTAGAAAACTACTTACGCCTGCCAGTATCCTATACCTCTATAAGGCAACCATTCGCCCATGTATGGAGTACTGTTGTCACATCTGGGCTGGTGCATCTGCTGCTTGTCTCTCGCTCCTGGACAGGGTTCAAAAAAGAGTCGCAAACCTGATAGGTCCTGAACTGTCATCTGGGCTTCAACCTCTGTGCCATCGACGAGATGTTGCATCCCTCTGCCTGTTCTACAAATACTTTAATGGTGAATGCTCTGACGAACTGCAAACACTTGTACCTCCCCGACGTAACTACCCCCGACAAACCCGACAAGCTACTAAGTCTCATCCCTTTACAGTGGAGATCCTTAGGTGCAAGAAAGCCTTTTACTCCAATAGTTTCTTCCCCAGAACTGCGGGTCTTTGGAACTCCCTTCCGGGATTCTGCTTTCCCAACTGCAATGATATGCAGAAGTTCAAGTGTAATGTTAACAAACATCTTTCTACTCTTCTCCCTTCATAATGACCCCGCTAATTAATTCCCTAATAGTAGCCCCCTGCTTCAAAGTGGCACTGTGCCTTGTTTGGGGTGAAAATTGAATAAAAAAAAAAAAATAAAAAAAAGCTCCAGCTACAACTAAGTTGTTTGGGAATACAGACAGATGATTTGTTTATAGTGGTGAAGGCTTTGTGTAGAACCAACCACCATTTTTTGGTATTACTGCTAATCTTCGTTGGTGCAATGGCAGCCACAAAACAGAGCATACAGTAGACCTCAAGTTTTTACATAAGAGTTTTTCCTTTTCCAAGTAAATTAAACCTGGTCAGTACCAGATGGGTGACCATTTGGCAAGGCTAGGCGCTGTATGTACCGCGCCGAGATGTAGAAATTTCCAGGTTGGTATCTAGGGGCACGTTTAATATATATATATATATATGTGTGTGTGTGTGTGTGTGTGTGTGTGTGTGTGTGTGTGTGTGTGTGTGTGTATGTGTGTTTATTTCTTTTTATTCATTTATCCTTTGGATAAATATTAAAACGAATATTAATTTCAATGGCACTTTTAAATAATTAGTC
>NC_136510.1:1195000-1222500 GCF_053919585.1 Euprymna scolopes | reverse complement strand
TGTGTGGGGGCTAGGCTCCCCAAAATGGGGGGAGGGGGCAATTTAAAGCAGAATAAAAAAAAATTATTTCAGCGCATTTGGTCCACCGTAGTCGAAAGGCGGCAAACGTTTTCAAACGAGATCGAAAAAAATGATGCTATTTTTAACACAAAGGGCACAATATTTATCGAATTTTTTTTTTTGTATCGATTATTCAAAGCATGCTCTGTTTAATAATGGTCATGCATTATTCGGCTCTCTAAAAAAAAATTGTTAATTTATTTATCAAAAATTTTAAAATGGCTTTTTTCGTATAAATATAAAAAAATTTTTTTTTTTGTTTTGCTTAACTTAAATTAATTATTTTACTTAACATATTCACCGAATTTCACACTTCAAAACTCAAAAGCGGGATAATTAAACACAATCGAAGTTCTGATATTCAGACGTCAAAATAAGGTATGCAAACAATTTTTTTTTTTTTTTTTTTTTAATCTATAATTCTGTCCCTTACAACAACACAATATGTTTTGTTCAGTTTCAGATGATTATTTTAAGCATATTTGTTCCCACTTCAAAACAAGGGGGGGTTTTGTAAGCAAAAAAATATATATATATAAATATCGTTTATGAAAAATAAGTACACTGTTATAAAGTTCATTCTTCTCCTAATAATCGCTGAAAATTTCGTATTGATCGGATAATTACCTGATTTTTGGTAGATTTTTAAAAAGACGGTCCGTCAAAAAGTACTGACCTGCCCCCCCAGTTTTGGCGGTGCCTAACAAAGCACATAAAGGCCTGGTCGTCTGATTCTAGCTTTGTTTCTCTAGTCAAGGGGAGGGTATTTCGAATATAGACTCAATGTCCATGCATATGTCTGTTCGAGTTCTTACAGCAAAGTGGGATAGCTTGCTTGGGGCAAATAAGAGTAAAAAAGTGACCTACATCATTGAGTGTAGTTTTTATTATTATTATTATTATTATTATTATTATTATTATTATTATTGTTTCACCCCCAAACAAGGCACAGTGCCACTTTGACGTAAGGGGCTACTATTTGGGACTAAATTTATAGGAAAACTATGTAGGGAGTCGAGCAACAAGATATCTGTTCACATCATACTTGGAACTTCTGCATGTCAGTACAGTCAGGGAAGCAGGAAACCGGGAGGGGATTTCAAAGTCTAACAGTTTTAGGGAAGAAGCTATTTGAGTAAACAGTTTTTTGGCATCTTTACAATGTAGATGTTGGATTTTGCTGTTTGTCAGGTTAGTCAGAGGGATATTATGTTGAGGGGGCACAAGTGGTTTGAGTTCGTCAGTACTCATTCCATTAAAATACTTGTAAAATAGACACAGGGATGCCATATTTTGGCGATGAAAGAGATGTTGGAGTTTGGTTGCTAGTGCAGGACCTATTAAGTTGCCGACTGTTTTTTGAACCTTGTCAAAGAGCGAGAGACTAGTGGCAGATGCACCAGCCTAAATGTGGCAATAATACTCCATCCATGGGTGAATAGTAATTTTGTAGAGAGACAATATGCAGGTGTAAGTAAACTTTTAACATGGTAGAAAGAGCCCATCTTCTTTGCATCAGCCTTGCCAATGTCTTCAATGTATTTGTTCCAATTCATGTTGCCTGTGAATGCTAAGCCAAGGAGTTTGAACAGAGTATCATTAATCATGACAATGAATGCTTGAGAAGGTTCATTGTAATTATTAAAAGAAAGAAGTTTAGTCTTGGCAGGATTAAATATTACCATTCATTTACGTCCCCATTCCACTACAGACTGGAGGTCTTCCTCTAAGATTTTCGCCATT
Source organism: Euprymna scolopes (assembly GCF_053919585.1). Lineage (NCBI taxonomy): Eukaryota > Metazoa > Mollusca > Cephalopoda > Sepiida > Sepiolidae > Euprymna > Euprymna scolopes. Next base: position 1,220,697 of record NC_136510.1, on the reverse strand, counting down.
TTCTTCTTTCAGGTTAATCTAAACAGTGTCACAGTGAAAGAAGTAATAATATATATATAAAAAAGTGAGAATGTGTGTGTGAGGACACTTCTCAACCTATATACTCAACGAATATTTGATCTACAGACTTGAAATTGTATGTATAGGGTATTCAGACACGTGGAAAATTTTTTAATCGGTTTTCATCCAGAAAAAAAAGCTGCTAAAATTGGTCCGTGGGGGTCATCAAATTTTATCTGTTTGTCAACTGTTTGAAAACAATTTTAAAGACCATGTCAAGCTGGTCTTATGGTTATCGTACTTGACTCAGTATCTTTAGGTTCTGGTTTCGATGTCAGCTCGAGTATTTCCTTTTTTTACTTACAAGAAGTGAACTGTTTAGAAAAAACATAAAACTCGCAGGCACATGTATTAGTTTCTTTCTGTTTGTTTTTACTTCATTTTTTTTAAAGGAATTTAACGTTACACTTAAGACCGAGCATCGCCGGATACATCTTCTAGTAAGTAATAAAGTTTGGCTTACAAAAGTCTTTGAGAGAAAAATGTTCTCGTGGAGAATAGTTTCGCTTGGGGTTAAGTTGAGTGAAGCAAGTGAGAATTCTTTGTCGGTGCATGGAAACTCTCTGTAATTGCTGTGCAATTCCCTAAGTGTGTGGGCAGTAGTCGTTGAAATTAATATACTTAGAACACTGATTGTTCATTATGTAACCAACCAGTAGAAATGTTAACGTTTACGACTGCTACTGTTGTAAAGGGTCAAAGAGGATTGAAAGACTAAGGAAGGAGACAAGTGCGCAATTGAACTCCAATCTATGGTTCCCCCTTGCCAAACTTTCACAAAAAACACGACTAGCTACAACCACTATATACGATTTTCCCCACTCTCTATCTGTGCCTAAATCTAAACATAGATTCCATTAACAAAGTTTCTTTCCAAGAATTGGCCGCCTCTGGAACAGTGTTCTGCTGGTCTGCTTCCTGGTTGAATACAACATAGTAGCCTTCAAATCCAGTTTAAACAAGTTCTTGTTGAGTTGTTCCCATAAATAATCAAATTCTATCCAATTTACACCATTAACGATTACTACACTACCGGCTTACATTCATTAAACCTTATCCTCGAGTGGCCTTTGGGCTTTAATAAGTAGTGATTCCCAAGTAAAAAAAAAAAGAAAAAAGGAGAGTACCGTCCAAACCATCACTGGAAGTATGGGAAGAGTACTGGGACCTTGGATAGGCTTATTACAACTTAAATTTTAGGAAAACCAATTATCGTTGCTAACGAGGTCAACGCAAGATGGTTTCTTAATAAGACTTGTTCTCATTTGGACTCTGAGGGAACAAAACTTGTTATTGCCAGTGATTAAGCACTGTTAATGTCTTGTGTGAAAACTCCGAGTGAGTAAATAATAATAGTGGTGTCACCAGCCTCCTCTGATATCACATAAAACTATTGTGAAAAGTTGAAGAAGGATAAATTGACCAAGGGAGGAGGGAGAGCACCAACCAGACTTGCACTGGAAGGGCACAAAAAGAACTATGGATAAGTAATAAGGTGTCAGGCATCTTGTTTTCAGGAAATAAAGTGCTGGAACTTTTATTAATTTACTTACAACCAATATTCACGGTAACTCAAAATGCTTATATCATATTCTAACTGGTCGCCCGGCATTGCCCGGTGATACAATATGTTTAAACATGATATTTTAATTCATGCAGACTGCATATGTATTATTATAGAATCAATCCTCTATTGATTATTATACAGGGTGTTCCAAAATGGTTAACTCTATTCTAAATGCCCAAATCTCTCCACCGTACTGTATACTGATACTCTATGGCAGACTGGGATAGCTTCCGTACATTCATATCTGATCTCCCTCTCCATTCCATGTTTAAAAAGGATGTGTCCTCTATAGTATCAGACATGACCGAATGGTTACTTGTAGGCATAGACCAATTCATACCATCCAAAAAATTCCAACAAAAACCTAACAGCCAGCCATGGTTCTCCCCCGAATGTGCTGCTGCTCTCGCGCACAGAAATCACTTTTTCCATAGCTACCAATGTAATAGATGCACTGAAACTAAAGCTGCTTTCAGAACCGCCAGTAACCACTGTAAAAGAGTAATAAAAAATGCAAGAGAATTATATGCGCAATCCGTTAAGTCCAAAGTAGCTGAGCAGCGGCTTGGTTCCCACCAGTTCTGGCAAATAGCAAATAGGATCTTGAACAGAAACGTGCGTTCTATCCCAACCATTATCAATGGACCAGAGATCATCTCGACAGCATCCGACAAGGCCAAACTATTTGCCAAAAACTTTGTGGCAAATTCTACCCTGTGTGACGAAGGCCATCAACTCCCCATATTCCCTCCTATAACAGACAACACGCTATGCAACATACAAATATCTGTACGTGAGGTCACCAAGCTAATCAAGAACCTTGACTCCAGTAAAGCAACTGGTCCCGACGTTATTCCAATTATAGTGTTAAAAAAATTACAACCAGAACTTGCCCCCATACTTTCCAAACTGTTTAAGCGTTGCCTTAAGGAGAAGTGCTTCCCAACACCCTGGAAAACCTCATCAGTATGCCCTGTATTTAAGAACTCAGGTGATAAGTCATCCCCCTCTCAGTACAGACCAATAAGTCTCCTGTGTGTCATGAGTAAGTTGCTGGAATCCACAATAAATAGAGAAGTAGTCAACCACATCAGCAGAAATAACCTTCTTAGCGACACGCAATATGGTTTCCGCTCTGCTAGATCTATAGCAGATGTGCTAACGTTTATATCTCATAGGATTAGACAAAGGCTTCATTTCTAGGGCAATTGCTCTCGACATATCAAAGGCCTTTGATAAGGTTTGGCATAAAGGCCTACTACACAAGATTTCCAGCTACGGTATAACTGGAAATGTTTTCTCGATCATTAAGTCATTTCTCTCAGATAGGCTCATAAGAGTAGTTGTTGATGGGCAGAAATCAGAGGCCCACAGTATTAATGCTGGAGTCCCTCAGGGGTCCATACTGGGCCCAACTCTCTTCCTGATCTACATCACTGATCTCCCAAAACACATGCTAAAATCTTTCGTTGACATCTATGCTGATGACACGACCATCTATGGCAACACATCAAAGACCGTAAATGATGATGTTCTCTCTTTCTCTCTCCTCTGATCTTGAGTGTGTGGTACAGTGGGGAAAGAGGTGGCTGGTTACCTTTAATGCATCTAAGACCAAGCTCCTATCTCTACATCATAAACGCTCTGATCCCCATCTGGCATCAATTGAAATGGATGGCTCTCGTCTAAGGGAGGCCCCAGGCTTTGATAAGCTCCTGGGTTTGACCTTTACACCTGATCTGAAATGGAACACATACATCAAGTCTGTGGCCAAAGCCGCTGGGAAAATGGTGGGATCCTTCTACCGCTCCAGAAGATATCTCACTAATGATGCAATTCTCTATCTATATAAGAGCCAAGTACGTCCAAAGATGGAGTACTGCTGCCACATCTGGGCAGGGGCTGCTAAAACAGCCTATCCTGCCTTGACAGAGTACAAAATAGACTCCGTGGCTTGAAACTAAATACACTTTATGTTAAAAGTCATAAGTTTTATTGGTTAAATTTACTAAGAAAAGTACAAATATTTGTTGGTTCTATGACAGATTTTCATAAATGTTCAATATGAGCGCCGCCTGTGATTCTGCACACGTCGAGTCGGTACTCGATCTCATACCAAACACGCATTAGGTATGCATAAGAAGCCGTTTTCTTTAATTTTTTGGTGCCATGTCTTAATTTGTTTTGTAGCTGGTGTGTTCTTTGCAAAATTTGTTAAAAAGGCACGCTGCCTGCACGCTCTTCAGTGACTGAGTCCGAGCATACTCTAACACGCAAAATGCCTTTTCTTTTGAAGTGAACGGGATTTCTTAACCTGAAAAGATAGAAATGCCAAACGTTACACACAAAATCTTGAAACATTTCTACACAAGCTGTGAAAATTTGAGGCTATTCCAACGAAAATTGTCAAAATCATTAGCCTACGAAATCGGGTCAAACATTTTGGAACACCCTGCGTATTACGAGGAATAATTTGCCTGGTGAACTAATTCGCAAAGAAAAAAATAAATAAAAAAGTAAGAAAAAAAAGAATAATGATAATGTTGTTCATTAACTTCCGTCTGTGTTTATTTATTCACAATATCACGTCAGCTGATATTTGGACTTGACGAGCTCAAACATAGTCTTTCTTCTCTTATCGATAAAAAAGAATTTTTTACAGGGAATATTTTACGTTACACCGGCCAAGGTTACACCAGTGTAACATCACATATTCTCTTGTAAAAAAAATTCTTTTTATCAATAAGAGAAAAAAAGGCTATTTTTAAGATCGGATTTTTTCGATTTTCTATACTTATCGAATGAATTTCTATACAAAATCTATCTAAGAACACTGCCAGAGATATAAACTAGCTTTGTGTGAAATTTGTAAAAGATAGGCTCAGCCGTTTCGGAATTTATGAGGAAGGAACTCACACACATACACACACACAAAGTAAATATTATATAACGGTAGAGAGTTTTAGAAATTCGAGGTGCATTTTTATATATATTAGTATTGAACGAAAACGTCGCAAGAAAGGAAAAGCCAAATTTCGTTTTAACACAAATAACGAAAGTATTTATTTAACTGGAAGAAAGTGGGACGTTGTTCAAGTGAAGAAAGGAAAGCTTTTTTAGGACGGTTACAGGTGGGTTAGCAATTATCTTTGGGAAAAGATCATCGATGCTGGACAAGAGAGAGAGAGAGAGAGAGAGAGAGAGAGAGAGAGAGAGAGAGAGAGAGAGAGAGAGAGAGAGAGAGAGAGAGAGAGAGAACCTCTTTTCTTGAAACTTCCAGAGTTCTCATTGTTTATTGACCGTGATTCCCAAAAGGGCTGAAGAAGTTCTTCAAGAAAGATATGAAATTACTGCGTCTTGCAAGCTGATTGGTTAACGTGTGGCCAAATCGCCTAGCAGGAACTTTGATTCGTGAGCGAAAATAGGGCTTTATGATTAATATATGTTTTTAAAACTCAAATACGCCAAAAATAAAGAGGCAAACCCCAAATAAATTGTTTTGACTAATTTCCCAACTGTATTCCTTTTGAAATAATTTATACGTTAATAGTAACGTTTATAACATGCAATTTTTTTCTTCTGATCTTAGATTCCGCCAGGCTTATCATATATTAATCTGGGTCACCAGCCACCAACACTCTTTATTACTTGTTGAGTTGTGTTTTTTCACTGTTCTCACAATTTGATTTGAAAGGAAAAACCTTTTTTCCTTTGCCAACTTCCGCACCGAGGCAGTTAGAACGAATAGAACAATCCGTCGACCCGGCTACTTGTACCCCCTTCGACCATTTAGCCCTACCAACCAACCGACCGACCGAGGGTAAACGCAGCGTCTCGGTTTTTATGCATGCCATGATGGGGGATACACTACGAACCCCGTCTCTCTCTCACTGCCTTTTCAAATTATATCAACAAAATGGTTTTAACGAATGTCGAGAGAAACGCTAAATGTCCTGGTTTTCACACAGACTTTTTCGGCGTCTCCTTTTCTTTATTTCTTCCTTTCTTTTTCTAAATTTTTCTCTTTCTTTTTTCTTTTTTTCTTCATACTGTATGTGTAAATAAATAAGATCCAACTTCCATCCGAATCTCTGTTTTAAAATGCTCACTCTGCAATCTGTCGTCTGGCCTTTCTCCCCCCCCCCAAATAAAAACGAGTAGGCGATTGTTCGCTACGCACTTTACCGCTCGCACCAACTTCGCTGCAATTTGTTAACCGTAGAACTCGTTACCATCCAGAGAAGACAATGGAGGCTAAACCCAAGGTATAAAAAATAACGCACTTTTCATTTCATTCAATTATTAATGTTTTAAATTAATGTTAGTTTATAGACGTAGGCATGATAAAATGTCCCCCCAAAAAACAAACAAAACAAAACAAATAACAGATGCTATCATAAGCAAGATAAGTTATCCTTATACCTAGTTGGATATTTTTTTTTATTGTTTTTATTTATTTTAAAACGTTTATTCGAATCGAAAAACAAGTAATATCGAGCGTGACGTGAGAACAAGAAAAATTGGCCGCGATTTAACTCTCAGATCTTTGAAGTCTCGATAATGACTTGAAAATAAAAAGAAAGTACTGATAGTTAATAATTGTCACGGTTACATTTAAATACTGTTATTATACGAAAGGCAACAGCATTGGTTTTCAAAAAAAAAAAAAAAAAAAAAAACATTGGAGTCGGCCAAGCACGATTATCATCACCATATCGTATGAATCCCCAGATTCTATTGTTGGCATTGGTTTCCCCGATATTTTTCTAATCAGAATTCTTTCTAGAAAGACATTAGTTACTTACGGAAGGAACTGTGAAAAGTGAAAATGTTTTTTTGTGGAACAAACTGGATTCGAACTTGTGGCACCCAGAGTGTCAGTGCTTGTCGTTAACCGCTGAAAACCGCCGTCACCTCCTGCCACGCACGATAATAACTTTTAATGGTGATCATTAATAGTACGGACATAAATTATTTTAAAGAAAATACAGTTGGAAAGTTTGATAAAAACAATTTACTTTGCTTTAACTACCCATTTATGTCCGATTAAGCAAACAAACAAAAAATGAAATAAAAATAAATAGGCATTTGTTTACCGTCGTTTCAATACGACCTCATCTATTTGTTTTTGTTTTCCTTTCAATTTTCAGGTTTTTCCAATCTCTCATATTTTATCTTTATCAGCAATGTTTCAAGCAAACTACCCATGTCTCTTTAAAAGAAAATGTACTCTATTAAACAAAAATATTTAATATAAGTTTTAAGCCTTTTTAAGACACCATAAATATCAGTTCTGAATAAAGTAGCCAGTCTTGTTTATGTTATGGATCATCCGCTTACTAAACAAAGCTGGTTACTTTGCACAGAAGCGATATTTATGGAAACTTAAAAAGCTTATCTTATATTAAAGTTTCATTTTTTTTTTTTCAGTTTCATTTTTTAACGAAGAACATTTTTTTATAAAGAAAATAATTTTAAAGTGAATTTGATCTTTTCCAGTGCCCCCTCCCTCTGTTAAGAATGGTGTTTTAAAAATCTCTCAAGTTTTAATTATTTAGAGTAATCTCCCTTATTTCTTCAGCTCGTTTTCAAGATGGCATCATGATATCGTTGCTGATCACTTAGTTACATTTGATTTTCGGGACAAGATCAAAGTGTAGTATCTGTTCTTCAGATGCTGCACTTCTATTTCTTGTTCTTTTTCAGTGGAGGAGAAATCCTTCACGACTGAGACAATTTTTATTTTTGTACCTTTTCTCCACGTTAAAAAAACGACCCTGGTGTCTAACTCTGTCCCGTGGGGAGGCATAGTAAATAGGTACATTTGATTTTCTTATTTAACAATAAAACCACTTGATCAGTTTACGTGATTTTTGGTGTACGCTATTTTCTTTCCATCACGGATACATACACCATACAAATTTTTATTTATTATTTTAATATGGGGAAAATCTGGACAAGCACCCAGATTACACTGTATTTCCTCTAAAATAATTTATGCAGCTAATAGTAATAATTACCTTTTGAAAAACTAAAGTTAATATTCAGTCCTCTCTATATTTATAAAATCGAATGACCACTTCTTGTGTGCATACGTTTATCACATCTACGTAACTTGCACATTATAATTTTTATAGTGTTAAATCACTTTCTTTAATATATGAGATTCTATATTTTAGGCGATTACATGTAAAACCATGGAAAATTTGTTGGAAAGCAAACATCAAACAATTAAAATTCAGAATAGGGGATCAGTTTCGCATATAAATTTAATGTAAAATGATCCTCAATTTCCGGACAGTTTTAGAGTGTTAGACCATTTTTTTTTTTTACTATCAGAGATACATCATGTATTTGCGTATATGTGTGGTGGTGGTGGTGGGGTGGGGGAGTAGTACTATTTTTTTTAGGCGATTATGTGTGGTTTTCTACCTTTGTTCTTAGACTTAGGATTAGTTAATTTGGTTAACTTCTCTACAAAGCTAGAATGACTTGGAAATGGGGGATCACTTTATGTTGAATTTATATACAAAACTAATTCGTCACTCTAAATTCTGAAATATTTTTTGTTTTTTCCATCAACATTTTCAAGGTCTTCACATGTAATCGTGTAAAATTAACCTACAAATTCACAAGTTCTTATTTACTATTAAATGAATATTTATTGAAAAAAAAATGCAGCAAAGTTTTAAAATTCTATTAAAAGATGATCAATTGAAGTATAGATAACAACCGTGAAATCGAAAATGCAACAAATAACTTTTACCAAATGTATTAGAATTTAATTTTCTACCGACTTGTATATTTTCAACTTTCTGAAACATTTTTCAAGTTTTTTAAATTTAAAAAATAGATTTCGTTCAAAGCTCTCTTTTTCACACAAGAAACAAAATAGTTGCTTTTGGATTTATTTTTGGAAGGGCTTTATTCCTTAAAATATAGTAAAAAAAAAAATGACTTGCTTTACCACTACCCCTAAGTCCGAGTGGCATGCTCTCCTCCAAACTTAAACTTTGTGGTAGCATAAGTAAATTTTTTTTTGTATGCTCTGATGAACTGACTGTACTTGATGTAAATGTAACTTGAAAATACTCTTTTAAAAAATAGCATGGTGACATCAGCACCTTATTTTATTTTTTTTTTATTCCCTTCCAATTTTGAAATGCCACAAAGTAAGGTATTTATGCACTTATGCTATCGTGCTGAAATAATAATATTACTTAGAAAACCATTCTTAAAATGGGGAGGGTGTTTTGTAACTAATCTGTACTTCTACCTTACAATTTAATAAAAAAGAAACCATGAAACTTGAAAATATTATTAAAAATAAAAAAATAGCATGGTGACATGTGCATAAGCACCCATTTTTCGAAACAACTCCCCTCTTAGGACGCCCACTATAAATCTGACCTCTAAGCACTGTAGTCCCTTACGTCTCGGTAGCAATATCCCTTGTTTCAGATGAACAAAAGTAAAAAAAAAAAATTAAAAAAAAAACAAAAAACAAAAAACAAAAAAAAAACAAAAAAAAACAAAAAACAAAAAAAAAAAAACGTGCTTATGCCTTTATTGTTCCATGCTATTTTTAAAAATTGTATTTTAAGCTAAATTCAAGTCTCACGATAACATTTTTTATTAAATTGTTAGATGAAAGTACAGAATAGTTATAAAACACCCTCTTCTCCCTATGTTAAGTATGTTTTTTTTTTACACAGGCATCACCACATTATCAAAGCCAAGATGCCACTCGAGGATAAGGGTTAAAGAGTGTACAGTAGAAATTGAACAATACAGTAATCAATTCGGTAAATTTGTTAACTTATATGGAACGGCTCATCAAGAACTTGTTTACGTTAGACTTGAAGACAACCATATTGTAGTCAGCTGGAAAGCAGGAAAACGGAAGACAATTCCACAGGCGTGCAGGTCTAAGAAAGAAGCTTTGTTCATGGAATCTACGTTTAGGTTTAGGCACAGATAAAGAGTGTGGGGAATTATTGATAGTGTTTTCAGATAGACGAGTGGTTCTTGTGAAAGTTTGGCGAAGGGGGGACCATAGATTGAAGCTCAGTCGAACACTTTCCATGAAAATAACGATACAGCAGAGACAAACTCGCAACATCTCTTCTGTGAGATAGAGGTTGCAGGGAAGAGAAAAGGACATCTCCTACGAGGCTACGAAGTCTATTTTGAACTCTATCAAGGCAGGACAAGTCCTTTCTAGCAGCTCCTGCCCAGATGTGGCAACAGTATTTCACCCTTGGCTTTCTAGATAATAACGTTATTATTTCTGTACGGTAACATAAGCGAATAAGTACAAAAAGTTATTAGACGTAATTTTTTAAATTTTGATTTTTCGGCTGTTAATCATAATTTTTAAAAATTTCTTTTTATCAACTTTTTTATTATGATTTCCTACAGTTGTTACGCGCGAAGTAAATCTTATTATAAAAACCCAAAAAGACTTACAAGAAAATAAATAAAGAAATAAAATAAAATATGAAAGATACGTTTTGTTCACATAACTCCAGACACACGACTATTAATCAAGACCGCCATCTTTGTTTTCCGGTAGATTATCAACAACAACAAGCAAGGGAAATCACTCTAAGAACATAACTTTTATTTTAATACAAAGAGGAGTATTTCATTCTCTCCTCCTGCAAGAACTATGATTCCAGGGTCGAAAAATTGCATTGAAAAGTCAGCGCTCCCAAAACACTCTTACCCGCATAAAATGCCTGAGCAGCCCCGTCGACATTTCTCGTAAAGGCGCCCCAGGCGATTTGCAATAACCTAACCCTTTCTCAAAGAGAGAAGACAAAGCTTGGGAAAGTGGACCTTCTAGAACTGTACTGCAATCAAGAGGGACCAGATCATTACAGGAATGGTTTAATCTCTGTTGATTTTGGAGGCTGAGGGAAAAATCTTAATACAAAGGGGGACAACTTCACATATAAATTTGCATACATAATTATTCTTTCCTTTCTTTATTATAAGTTATTATTAACATTAAAATTAAGCCTCCCTTTCTTTGCTCATAAAAATAAATTTGTATACATGATTATTAAAGTGATTTAAACACACATGCTCACTTTTATAATGGAGATGAAGATTTTTATTTTGTATTGACAGCCTAGACTTAGGGTAAATTTCTGTGTTAATGGGTCATGACAAATCACTCCCTACCTGAGAATTCTTCTTTCAAACTCGTCAGTTTGACATTCACAGGAAATATGAACTGGAACAAATACATTGAAGACATTGTGAAGGCTGCTGCGAGGAAGGTGGGCTCCCTTTAGCGTGCTAGAAAACTACTCATACCTGAGAGTATCCTGTACCTCTACAAATCACCATTCTCCCATGCATGGAGTATTGTTGCCACATCGACTGGTGCATCTACCACTACTCTCCCTCTTAGATAGGATCCAAAAATATGTCTCCAATCTAATAGGTCCAACTTTGTCAACTAGGCTCTAACCTCTGTTCCATCGCTTCAATGTTGCATCTCTGTGCCTTGTTTGAGGTGGAAAAAAAAAAAAAAAATTAATTAGGCACGGCCAAAACGGGAGAAGGGAGTAAGTATTTTTTGATGGAGTCTCTCTTTAAAAATCTACCAAAAATCAAGTAATTATTCAATCAATACGAAACTTTCACCGATTATTAAGTCAAAAATGAACTTTATAATGGTGTATTTTCTTTTCATATTCGATATTTATATATATATATTTTTGCCTATGACCCCCCCCCCCTTCTTTCTTTGTGGTTACAAATATGCTTAAAATAATCAGCCGAAACTGAACAAAATATATTGTATTGTGGGGAGGGTGAGGATTCTAGATAAAACAAAACAAAACAAAACAAAAAACATCCATGCACGTATCAGATTTTAAGGTTGAGAACCCGAATTTTGAATCTGTTTCATTTTTCATCTTTTGTGTGTTTGAAATGTGAAATTCGTTGAATATGTTAATAATAATAATTATTCTTTCAGATTAGCAAAAAAAAAAAAATTATACATTTGCATTATTTTTATGAAAAACACTACTTTTAAATCTTTGAAAAATAAATTAATAATTTTCTTTTAGTAAGCCAAATATTGCTAATATACCATTAAATAGGAAATGCTTTGAAGAACCGATACCCCCCCCCAAAAAAAAAATCGATAAAAAATTGTGCATTTTGCTAAAACTAGGATAATTTCTTTTGGCAATTTGTCGTTATGTGATATTACCTCATCTATGGTAGACCAAAAGGTCTACAAACAGTTGTTCGTATTTACAAACGGTAGTTATCTCCCCCTTTTCCTTTTGCTGTGACTTGCGCTTGACTTAGTTTAAAGTGACTTGCATCTATCACACTCTCGTCCAGAAACACTTAGTCCTGATGGTAAGGCAGAGTCAAGACAACCAAAGGTAATACTAGATGCAAGAGTTGTCTTCAACACATATGGCGCCTAACATTCCCAAAATGATCACCCATCTGGTAAGCACCAGCTTCATTATTGCTTAACTTCGGGAGTTATGTAGGCAACAAATATATATATATATATATATATATATATATATATATAACTACTTAATTTACTCACATAAAATTAATATACGAAAGTATAGATTTATGCATAAACTTTAAGTATTTACTTCAAAAGTGCTCAATACGTAGGTAGAGCTAGTTAGTAATTTATAAAATATATATGGCGATTAAGCTACACTGAATATTCTGCGTTTCATCCACTCTAGGACTCCTCAGGCATAAACTTGAGGAGTCCTAGAGTGGATGAAACACGGAATATTCAGTGTAGCTTAATCGCCATATATATTTTATAAATTACTAACTATATATATACATACATATATATATATATATATCACTCATGAAAAACGAATTAAACCCTTTTAAAGTTGATTCTTAACTTAATCGTCAAAACAAACGTTAAAAATACATGGAAATTTAAAGCTACCGTAGTTTCTTCCAAAATATCATTAAATTTTGGATTTTTTAATTCCGCCACGCAAAATCTATAGCGATAAAAGATGGAATTATTTGAATTATAAAATTCAGGTATTTATGTTGTAATATTTTTGTATATTCTTATAGCAAATCATCTTAAATCTTATTTAGACAAAAAAAAAAAAAATTAATTGATTCAAAAAATTTTTATAAAAAAATATTCAAATGTGTTATCCTTCGAGACAAAAATGGTGGTGACTGGTGTTTTTTTGGAAAATTAAAATTTTTTAATTCTATTAAAAATTTTTTCATTCTATTAAAAAATAGTAGAAAAAGTTTTATATTCTGCTTTCCATATGATAAAATTCAGGTTTTTATCTTTCAGGGAAAAAAAAAGTTGCTCAAGAATAATGGATTTTAATAAATTTTAATTTGTTTTTAAAAAAACAATAACTTGGTTTTTCTTCCAGTTTTGGCCCTGCCTAATTATAATGGAATGTGCTCTGATGAGCTCATAGAACTCGTTCCCCTTCGACGTACATATCCCCAACAATCCCTCTTGGCAACAAAATCACACCCCTTCACTGTTGAGGTTCCTAAATGCCAAAAAGCTTTCTACTCTAATAGCTTATTTCCTCGAACAGTCAAACTTTGGAATCCCCTTCCTGTTACTTGCTTCCCTGACTATACTGATATGGAGAAGTTCAAATGTAACATAAATGAGCATCTTCTTAATCTTTTTTTAGGCATAATCCCAAGTAGTAGCCCCTTATGTCCAAGTGGCGATATGGCTTGTTTGGGATAAAATTGAGTAAAAAAATATGAATAAATAAATAATGCGTTTGTTTTATTTTATTTATTTTGTTTTTTTCAGGAAAAAAAAAGCTCTTCATCAACCAAAACGCTAACCCTAAATCAGGTTTAGCAACCTGAAAAGAATATGTAAAATTGTGAAATCTTCATTTGTAATATGTGCATGTACCCGTATTATTAAATATTTATTTTATGCACCAATATCGAAAGATTGAGTTGCATCACAAAATGAAACGAACGCATAAAAATGAAAATATGCCATTTTTTTTTTCATATTCCTATTTCTTAACTGATAAGTAATGGCAAAAATTTAAATAAAATAAAGAGTCAAAACTGTGATCAGGAATTGAACTCAGGATTTTTAGATATCAATCAACCACTGTCATGGCTATAGTAAAGATTGACTTCTTTAAAGGTACTTTCTGTAATCTTAAAACAACTAGTGTAAACGAAAGTACTTTATTCGAATATCTTTATTTTTTTTTTTTTATTTATTTTTTTTTTTTAGAAAAAAGCAAATGAGAAACCAAAAAAATCCAAGAACGGATCCATTTCTAAGATGTATTTGTTCAAATCTATGCATTTTGCGATGGAAATGTGATTTCAAACTGAAACGTAACAGAGCGATTAACTTGTAGATCTTGACTTGCCAATTTGATGTAAGATCACAGTAAAAAAAAAAAAAAGCTTGATTTGAGAATCTTAAGTAGGACGACCCCTGGTGTGAATGTGGTATTATGGTGACTGAGAACTTTAGCTATGATAAGTTTAGTCGACAAAGGTACAATGAGAAAAATGACCATAGATCCCCTCCCTCCAATTTTGTTTTGTTTGTGTTCACGAAATAAAATATATGAATCACAGTGTAGTATCTGTACCTGTTGGGGGGAGGGTGTCTTCTTTTTCGTCTTTACGTGTCTTTTAAGCATATGGTCATACAACAGTTATTCTTATTTTTTTTACAGTCTTTTGCATTATTGTTGTATACTGCAAGATCTTTCAAGCTGCACTGGCTGGGTAGTAGGGAAGGAAGACAAGGCCGTGTTGTATGGTCCTTTTCATCACATTCACAGATGGTTGAATCAGTTTTGTAGCCTGATACACTTTGCAACATTTGCACACGTGTTGACGTGTAGACACCAACACGTTGTAGACACCATCACAAAGGAGACTAAGATAAGGAATAGCTCGACTCACTTTTTTTCCATGAAACAACGACATAGAATACTTAACATAATTAAATCCTTCTTGGATAAGAGAAAAATCCAGGTTGTCCTCGACGGTCGTACATCTAAACAATATGATATAAATGCAGGAGTGCCCCAAGGTTCTATCCTTGGATCTCTTTTGTTCCTGATATTCATAAATGACCTCCCCGACATAATTGCCTCTGAGATGGGTATATATGCTGATGACACCACACTATATAACAGGCACGACAGTAAAACAAATGAACACATATCTAAGGAAATGGCAGAAACACTAGAGAAAGACCTCCAATCTGTAGTGGAATGGAGACAAAAATGGATGGTCACGTTCAATGCCGCTAAGACTAAACTTGTTTCCTTCAATAATTACAAGAAACTTTCTCTACCACTAATAGCAATGGCCAACGACTCTTTATCTGAGAGTACATCTTTCAAACTCCTTGGCCTAACGTTCACAGGAAACATGAGTCAGAACAATTACATTGAAAGCATTGCCAGGGCCGCTGCGAAGAAGGTAAGCTCTCTCTACTGTGCTAGAAAACTACTAACACCCGAAAATATCCTGTACCTCTATAAGGCCACCATTCGCCCATGTATGGAGTATTGCTGTCACTTTTGAGCTGGTACATCTGCTACTAGTCTCTCGCTCCTAGACAAGGTTCAAAGGAGAGTCGCCAATCTGATAGACCCTGAACTGGCATCTAAGCTTCAGTCACTGTCTCATCAATGAAATGTTGCATCCCTCTGCCTTTTCTACAAGTATTTTAATGGTGAATGCTCTGACGAACTGCAAGCACTTGTGCCCCCATGATGTAAACACCCTCGACAAACCCGACAGACAGCTAAATCTCACCCTCAAACAGTACAGATCCCTAGATGTAAAAGATCTTTCTACTCCAGTAGTTTCTTCCCCAGAACCGCTAGACTCTGGAATTCCATTCCAGTTCCCTGCTTCCCCAACTGTACTTACATGCAGAAGTTCAAGTGTAACACGAACCAACATCTTGCTGCCCAAATCCCTACATAGTACCCCAGTAGTTGTTGCCCCTGATAGTAGCCCCTACACCAAAGTGGCAATGTGCCTTGTTTGGGGTGAAAATATATTAAAAAAAAAAAATTATTTTCGGGTACTTTCCTGATTAAAACGTAATCATAATCCTAAACTCTGACTTCTGTCCTCTCGAACGTGATCTTCAGTCTGTGAACATGTTCTTTTTATAGTTTTTCTTTTTCCTTACCGTGACGTCACTTCGCACATGATCCAGCATTTACATACAGCAGCCTTGAAGAAGGTTAGATTATATGGGAGCGAAACGTTGTGAAATAACACTCAAGATGAGTACAATAGTCCGAAGAATCCAAATAATACATATAATGTAGTTGAGTTTAAATTTATTCATAAAAGCGACATTATTTTCTAACCAAGCTGATAATAATAAATCATTCTCTGATTGCATTTGATGCCATGCTCGTGGTTTACCAAAAGTTTCAAAAGAGAACAACGTTCAAGTTTTAAAAGAATTCTGTTGTTAATGCGTCCATTTCTTTTGTGGGTTGAAGTGACTTTTCTCTTGCGAAAACAAAAAATGGGTTTTGGAATTAGGTATGCATTTTTTTAAAAATTTATATTTTGTATTTATTTCGTTTTTGTTTTTTGGTTACGTTGGAAACGACTTTAAGGAATCACAGACTTTAGCTATAAACTGAATCATATATTTTTTTTCAAAACAAAATGGACATCCGTTCGTCGTCTTTCAATTATGTACTATTTTATTTACTGCATGTGGTTCACATCACTTTTTAAATGAGTTTTGCAGCTACCTCCAGAATTGCATATATGTGTGAGGGGTGAAGATCAACGCTTAAAATAACAAAAAATGTACCGTCAAGAGAAAGCGTTTTTTTTTTTAAAGTAAATTTTAAGTTGATAAGCTTTGTTTTGATAAGCTTCTGGGACTGACCTCCACTCCTGATCTGAAATGGAACACATGCATCAAATTTGTTGCCAAGATTGCTGGAAAAATGGTTGGATCACTCTACCGCTCCAGTAGGTATCTCACTGCTGATGCAATCCTCTATCTGTATAAGAGACAGGTACACCCTAAAATAGAGTACTGTTGTACCTGGGCAGGAGCTGCTTGACACCCCTTATCCAGTTTTGAGAGAGTTCAAAACCATCTTCGAAACCTAGTAGGTGATGCCTTTTCTCTTCCCTGCAACTTCTTTTCCACAGAAGAGATGGTGCGAGCCTATATCTGCTTTATCGTTATTTTTATGGCAGGTGCTCGACTGAACTCCAATCTAAGGTCCCCTTTGCCAAATTTTCACAGAAAACTCTTGACTAGTTACAACCACTATATACGATTTCCCCCACTCTGTATCTGTGCCTAAATCTAAACGCAGATTCCATGAACAAAGCTTCTTTCCCAGAACTGCTCGCCTGTTGAACACTGTTCCACTGGCCTGCTCCCTGGTTGAATACAATATGGTAGCCTTCAAGTCCAATGTAAACAAGTTTTTGTTGAGCTGTCCCCATGAATAATCAAATTCTACCCAATTTACATCATTAACGATTACTACACTCCTGGCATTCATTAAGCCTTATTGATAAGAAACTGCGGAGACCTTGAGATGGCAAACTGAAGTAAAATCAGACAAATGAAATAAAACGATAAAGTGAATTATGATTCTATACATAAGGTTTAATAGCATGGAATAAGTTCCATGCATTGTTGCCAATTTTAACATTAGCAGGGGAAAAGTACACAGCAGTTGCGTTAGATGTGTGATGATGTATGGAAGGGAATGCTGGGCCATCAACCAGTCCTCATTCACACAGAAGACATGTTGCGGGTCTGTCTCTGCTTCATCATTACTTTTATAGTGGTTGTTCGACTGAGCTCCAATCTATGGTCTCTCCTCATAAAGCATTTCCAACAAATACACGCCCAGCTGCAACTATCGCCAAACAACTTCCCGCAGTCTGTGCCTAAAACTAAACAAAAATTCCATGACTAGAGTTTCTTTCTTAGAACTGTCCGTTTGTGGAAAACAATACCATAGGTCTGCTTCCCCGCTAACTATAACTTGCTCTTCTTCAAATCCAATGTGAATAAATTCCTATTAAGCTATCCTCTTTGATAATCTAGCCATACCCAAGTTCCACCATAACTGATCTTGTCTCACCATCTACCTAACACTTAACCCTTATCCTAGAGTGGCCTCCGGGCCTTGATAAGCAGTAACCTTTCTAGTAAAAAACAAAAACAAAATAAAAAAACAATGATTAGATTTATATGCAATATTGAGTTGAATCAGACCACGCATATCAGCTCTGATATCTGACTGAATATTCCAAAACTTGATGAACTTCTAATGATCAGTCAACAATGTTGAGTTGGCCACATTGAGAAGATAGACTTTTGCATAAGAAAAGGCAGTGACTTGAGGTGACGGGCTGAAGCAAAGTTGGTTGACCCAAGAAAACTAAGGCGCAAACCATTAACAAGGATCTCAGACAGTAAAATTTCAATGGAATCGATCCTCAAGACCAACAAGCTTGCAGACTGAGATTACAGCCTGTCAGAAAACGTTAAGCTGTTTGGAGTCAAGGAAAATATGAAATCTATTTTCAGGTTTGAAATTTGTAAATGGTAGTACAAACAGAGCAGCCCATGCTACAAGATTTTTACTGTGTTAGGGTTAGGGTTAGGGTTAGAAGAAAACTATTTACACCTGAGAGTATCCTGTATTTGCGCAAAGCCACCATTCGCCCATACATGGAGGATTGTTGCCACATCTGGGCTGGGGCATCTACCACTAATCTCTCCTTCTTAGACAGGTCCCAAAACAATCTTCCTTCAAACTGCTAGACTTTGGGATTCCCTCCTTCTTTCCTGCTTCCCTGACTATACTAACATGCAGAAATTGAAATGTAAAGCAAACAAATATCTTGTTGCTAAATTCTCTACATTATATCCCTGTAGGCATGTTCTCAAATAGTAGCTCCTTATGTACAAATAATAATATACTTTGTTTAGGGTGGATAAGAGTAAAAAAAAAAATAAATTATAGCAAAAGAGAAAGAAAGTTTAGCTGTAATATCTGCCATTAAAATCTGCCATTAATATTTGCCATTAAAATAGCCATAAATTTGCAAATGAAACCTAAAACTAAACGAAAATTCCTTGAGTAAAGTTTCTTTCCTTGAGTTGTCTGTATGTGAAATACAATACCATGGGGCTGCTTCACAGATGATTATAACATGGCCATTTGCAAGACCAACACAAAAAAAATCTTGTCGAGCCATCCTCATAAATAATCAATTTCTACCCAATTTCCACTATTACCGTTTACTGACAAACGTGCAAAATAGCTTGAAGCATTCAACTTAAAATGAGACACTTCCACAATTACAATAAGTTTTCTTCAGGAACTTTTCGCTGAATTTGGTGTCCCCAAAGCGATTGTCAATTACAATGGAACCCAATTTACAGGGAACGAATTCAAAATATTTTGTAAATCCTTGTCACCATATCATCCTAGATTCAATGAGCAAGCTGAAAGATTCTTTTATACATTCAAGAGAGCTCTTAAAAAGTCCAACAAAGATAAAAAAAGGTAAGATACAACAATCTTTGAGTATTTACAAATCAACACCAAAGCTGGGTACAGTGTAATTATTGTTTGCTCTTACAGTTAGATCGGTGGTAAGTAAACTACTGCCAACAGAAAAACAAAAATGTTTATATAACATAAGAAGCCCAGATAATAATGTCTGTGTTGAAAATGAAATTTTCTTTGAGCGTCCCAAGAGAGAAAGAGAATTTTAGGAAAATGGTGTCATTGCTAAAAGAGTTTGAAAATGGATAATCTGTATGATAGTGTAGAAGAGAAGACTAAAAGATATCATTCATTCTCATCTTGGATTTTATTCTCACAAGGTTTTGGCCGATGTATGCTTCGACCTACTTCAAGTGCATCTTGTCGAACTCTGGAATCTATACAAAATATAAAATCCTTTATCTGATCCACAGAGGATAGATTGTTCTTGCTCCATCAATCATGACCAGGTATTAAGAAATTTTAATTTTATTCTTAGTTATTATCTTCTGTAATGAGGTTTGAACCTTCAACTTTCAGAAGACTATCACTTAGAACTGATTGTACTTATTACCTTTATCCATTGCGTCACATCTCCATGTAGATCACAATGCGCAACGGATAAAGGTGTTATATGTATAAAGCATATGTATATAGTTTAGCTCTCTGTCTTCTATCTTATTTTGCTTGCAGTTTTTTCTTCCAATTGAAGAAGAAAAGAGCGGAGATATGGACGAGAAAATTCATCACCCACAGAATGGTGATTCGAAAGTTTACCATGGAAATTACAACGATCTGCCCATGTTCAAGTTTATAAGAGACAATGTGGTTGGGTCGGATTTGATTGTCAAAGGTCCATACGGCCCAGTGAAAGGTAAGCCATTCTTTCGTTATCAGCTTTTGTTTCTTTTTGTTTTAGATGTGTCTTTGCAATTTTATGGAAGGCTTTGTCCATCCGTCGCATTGATCTGTCATGCTTAAGTTTTGAGATAGCATTTTGATTGATTTGCCACACTCTTTTGCTTTTTTTTTTTTGGAAGACGCTCGAGACAAGGCTTGAGGCCACTTGGTGTAAGTCATTAATAATAATACAAAGAGAAATAAAAAAACATTACCAGTATTCAATCCCCTAGGCTCCAAACAGGCTAGCTAAAACTCTAAGCCTTTCAAGAGCTTAATAGAGAATGGAGAAGTTACAAGGCTGGATGATAAAAAAGTTTACTCCTAAACTAGTTAGGTGGCTAACCAGAAATTGATTTTTTTTATTGTGACACCATCATCAAAATGCAAGGTTAACATTTCTTTTTAATAATCGAAGACGTAGCAGGAGCAGCATAGCGTTTTTAAGTTTAAAAACTCATTTTCATTTGTTATTATGGTCTAAAATGTAATAAAAAAATTGATTACGTGGTGAAAGGAATAAAGTAACTTATACGTCTGCCTGCTTCCCACCGGACCACAACTTGGATGTCTTCAAGTTCAATGTTAACAAATTCCTAATGAACCGCCCCCTTAAGTAAACACTTCATCAAATCTCCACACTAACATAATGTACTTGCAATAACCCTTATCCCTGAGTGGCTTCCGGGCCTTGATAAGTGGTGATCACTGTGTAAAAAAAAAACAAAAAAAAAAACAAATAGGTGCGCCTCTCTCCTGTCGGATTGCGGAAGGAGGGAGGGAAAGGGAAAGAAAAAATCTTCATTTATAGAAGGCTCGATTATATACATATGGCATTGATTTGCATAAGAGAACAGAAACTGTTATGAAAAGGACAAGTTGAAAGCACAATGGTAGTTCTTGTTTCGACAGCAGTGAGAAAGAGAGAGAGGGGGGATAGAGGGGGGGGAGAGAACGGACGGTGGAAAGTTTCAGTTGAATTTAGTCGTGGGAAAGCAGGAGTTTGAACAAATATTTTTTCTTAATTTAATTTTCTTTTTCTTTTCCATTTCATATGGATACATTTTATTGAACGTTGGTTTTCTTTCTGGACATGTTTATTTGGTAGAGGAAAACCAGCAGTGTGGAGACGTCTTACTTTACCGGATACATAATACCAACGTATTTAATTATGTATTTAATTTTATCACCACACACAGTTTAGGTTTTTTTTTATTTTTAAATGAACGTTTTGTGACGATAGATATTTACACTTACTGAACCTAAAGCAACCACAATACTTTGCAAAGCAACCACAATACTTTGCTTGCCGAGTAGCCATTTATAAGAGGTTAAAAGCGCATGCTCAGTGTTAGAGTTGTTGCAAGTGTTTTTATTGTGATACGATTGGCAGAATGTAAGATCAAATTTTTATTTTGTTAAATCATTGAAAAACCTGCAGAACCAAAATACTATTTACTTAAGTTTGAAAAACTAATTAACAAAAAACGAAAATTGAAAATAATTTTATTTTACTGATGAGTCATCACTTATCAAGGCCAAAAGCAACCCAAGAATAAAGTTCTATAACTAGTATTACTCTTACATTATCTTATATTAGTATTACTCGTTTGGTAACTGAGTCCCCACCGTTTTTTTTTCTTTATAATCTACTAGAAGTTCGGCCAGACTTTGCTCGGACCCTATGTACTGTTCATATATATATATATATATATATATATATATATATATATATATATATATATATATATATATATATATATATATATATATATATTAAAAGTTTGACTCATATCCAGATAACCTACAGCTAAAATTTCAAATGTTTAAGCCCAAAATTGGCGGAGGAGTTTGGTAGAGTCTGCACAGGTCAACTCTTTCAACTTTGTCCTCTTGGTAGCCAGATTTTCGCCCAAAAACTGATTAAAAAGCTTGCTGCATGTCTGTATACCTTTTATGTAAAATTTCAAATGTTTAGACCCAAAATTGGCTGAATAGTTTACTAGAGACTGCAAAGGTTAAATCTTTTGAACTTTGACCCCTTGGCAGCCAAATTGTCGGTCCAAAACCGATTAAAAAGCTTGCTCTATGTCTGAATATACTTTATGTAAAATTTCAAATGTTTAGACCAAAAATTGGCTGAGTAATTTGGTAAAGACTGCAGTGGTCAATTTTTTTAAAACTTTGCCCTAATTTTGACCCCTTAACATTTATTTTTTTGGGCTTAAATCAAATTAAAAAGTTTGATCCATGTCCAAGTAATCTACATCTAAAATTTCAAGTGTTTAGACCCAAAATTGGCAGAGAAGTTTGATAGAGTTTTCAATGGTCAAATCATTGAACTTTGACCCCTTGAAAGTCAAATTTCTGGCCGAAAACCGATTAAAAAGATTTTCCCAAATCTCAATATCCCTTATGTGAAATCTCGAGTCTGTAGACTGAAAATTGACAGAGTAGTTTGGTAGGGAAATGTACACACACAGACACACAGAGAATTTCACTTTTATAGATATATAGATAGATTGTTTACAAATGTTAAAAATTTTTTTTGGAGAATTCTATTTTGGGAATAATTTCTGTGTTGAGTTAATTTAAGTTAATTTCTATATTATTTTTTATTAAAATGGAATACCATATTAAGAAAAGTGAACATTTTTCGATATCTTTTTTGCTTTTATTTTTCTGTGGTTTTTGATTTTGATCAGCAAAGAATTTTGTTAGAAGTTGTAAAAATTGATGAATTAGTTTCTATATTTTCTATAAAACATTTTACATTTATATTAAAAAAAACTGGTGGAACTTAGTTGCCAACACAATATATAGTAAAAAGCCGTAGGGAAACAAATGTTGGTTACTTCAGCTTTAATATAATAATAAATTAATAATTCTGTTTGATTTGTAATAAATAAATCACTATTTCTTATAAGTTTGCGGTTTCTTTAACTTTTTATTTAATCTTCTTTTTGTAGTTGTCTACTGTGATTATACGGCATCAGGTCGGTAAGTATTTCAACATTGATTAAAATTCCTTTTTTCTTCTTCTTTCTTTATTATATCATATTATTAGATACTAGCAGGCCGCCCGGCGTCGCCCGGTCATAAAATACGCTTCTTTATGATATTTTAATTTATGTAGATTTCGTAGTTATTATTTTAGAGCAAATTCTCTATTGATTATTATATTGTACCCAATATAAAAAAAAATGACTTCAGTGTCATTAGCTGGAATTGAAACCAAAAAATTCAGCGCTCTAGCCATAGACGTTATTTTGCATTTCAGTCTTCATCATTAATGTCTGAGTTATCACGTTATCGAGTAAAAAAAAAAGGCTAAAAAGTTAAAAATGTATGTGTACCCATGCTCAGGAGTTAAAAGATTTATTCCTGCCAAGGTCAACTGTGTTTTATTTTTCAATTTTTACCGCTTAGCAGCTATTTTTACAGACTTAAAACCAACTCAAAAGTGTTACAGAGCTCCAAATACCCTATATGTCAAGTTTCAAGTCTGTACACCTAATATTCAGAGAGGAGTAAGTTAAGATTGTTTCACACATTCACAGACAAGATCACTTTTATGTGTGTGTGTGTATATATATATATATATATATGAATAAAAATCAATACGATAAATATATAAATGTTTATATCTTTTCTGTATTTATTTCGTATGTGTTGACGTGTAGGAATAGAAAAAGTCTTTTGACAAAACGAGAATGTTTCTTTCAAAAGCATAATATATATATATATATATATATATATATATATATATATATATATGTATATATATATATATATATATATATATATATGTATATATATATATATATGTATATATATATATATGTATATATATATGTATATATATATATATGTATATATATATATATATATATATATATATATATATGTATATATATATATATATTCCCCAACAAACATAACAACACAAAAGAACTAAATACCTTCTTTGAAACACTCTGGAACCTCAACCCCCAACAAAAAGAAAACCCCACCAGTAATCTAACATGAAAACAAAATCAAGCACTTAAAAATATCCAACACAATAACAACTTAGTTATAAAGGAAGCAGACAAAGGTAGTGCAGTAGTTATAATGAATAAGAACTTCTATAAAACAAAAATTTCAGAATCACTAGGGAACGAAAATTATTACAAACTAATTAGCTCCAACATAGACGACACAACCATATCTAAAATAACAAAACTCTGCACAACATACAATAGTACATTAACTAAAAAAGAAAAAGACTTCCTTACAAATTTCACAACAAAAACAAACATCTTCTATGGGCTCCCCAAAATACACAAATCTAACCAAGTAAGACATGCCATCAACATACAAAAGTCAGAATACATAAGCACCCCAAACCCCAACGACCTCACATTCAGACCCATAGTAGCAGGACCATCATGCCCAACAAGCTGACTTAGCAACCTAATAGATATACTATTACAGCCCTTCACCAATCTAGTCAGAAGTTTTGTAAGAGATAACACACACTTCCTTAGTTCCCTACCACAAACAGTAGACGATGGGACTATACTAGCCACATTCGACGTTAGCAGCCTATATAGCAATATCCCACACAATCTAGGAAAAGAAGCTATCGCATATTGGATTGACAAACATACACAGACTTTACACCCCAGATTCAATAAACAATCCGTGATTGATAGCATCGACATAATCCTCAATAACAACTCCTTCCAATTCAATAAAGACAACTACATCCAAATACTAGGCACAGCGATGGGTACCAAAATGGCACCGACATATGCCACCCTTACACTCGCTTTCCTAGAAGAGACCCTTTATGAAAGGATAGAGCAAAAGTACGGGCACAATATAAAAACACTCTTCATAAAATCTTGGAAAAGATACCTAGACGACTGCTTTATCCTCTGGAGAACCTCAGGGGGGGGGGATATCAAAGAACTCCACACTTTACTACAAAATCTACACCCAAAAATAAACTTTACACTAGAACAAAGCCCCACAGAACTACCTTTCCTAGACATCCTAGTAACAATAAAAAACAACAACATAATCACAGACATCTACCACAAACCCACAGACACTCATCAATACCTCCACTTCAAAAGCCACCATCCTAAAAACTGCCTAAAATCAATACCCTACTCCCTAGCACGTAGAGTCTGCACCATAGTAACAGACAGACACCTCCGTTCAACTAGACTGAACAAACTACAAATAACACTGCGGAAAAGAGGATACCCACTACCACTAATACAGAAAGGTATTGAACTGGCTGAAAAAATTCCAATAGACCAACTAAGAACCCCAAAAGAACACAACAAAGAACAAATTCTAGCATACGTCTCTACACACAACACAAACAACCCAGAACTATTCACACAGATAACAAAAAACCTTATCCTCCTCAATCAGAACGACAAACTAAACAACATACTTAAAACAACAAAAATAATAAAAAGCAAACGCCAACCCAAAAACTTAAAACACATCCTAACTTCCTCAAAACTCGTCCCACATACTACAAAAGGAGCTACAAAATGCAACAAACCGCGATGTGGAGTATGTGACATAATAAT